>NW_027467461.1:460000-467500 GCF_046742065.1 Oratosquilla oratoria | reverse complement strand
AATAGGTAAGATGATGTTTACTAACAGTGGTCAACAAATAAAATAGACATAGTAACCATGTAGTGAGCGCAGAAAACTATTGATTGTTTTAACAAAAAAACAACAACAACTTAACTTTATGTTCTTATTCAGCTAAAAGTCGACACCTGTAGCTATATGTCTGAATTTAGTATTACGACATCTGACTTTTAATCTAATACTGGAGAATGAGCATTGTATATTTTCTCTATCATATAAGGCAATTGTAACTTTGTGCAATTGTAGGATACAAGGCAAGAGAAGTATGTTTTAAAGTTTGAATGTCTGTTGAGGAAGAAAGGGAGAAGACAAAGGATAAAGGTGAATGGAGAATGGTTGTGTATGGATGATGCTGTGATGCATGGAAGGGAGTGGGTGGGGGATGGGCGGGGGTTGAGGGAATATGTGTGAATAATATTTTGACGGAGCCCGAAGGGATTTCTCCCCGTCTTCTTTTTTCTGCTTGAGGGGACAAAGAGAGGGGCTCGCCGATTAATCGAAGGGCCTTGCTGTGGCTGCGCTTTGTCATGTTGTATTGCTTCTTATACAGGGCAGTGGGCGAGATCCAGGGATGACCCGTCATCCAGGAAGAGCCAAGAAAAGAGGATAGGGGTGGTGGTGGTGAATGTGAGTGGGGTATGTGGGGATAAAATGGGTGGGAGTGGATTTATGCCTTCGATTTTGGCTACCTCCCTTGTAAGGAAAAAAAAATCCGTTTGTATAAAAACCATAAAAACTATCAGAGTTGAATAAAAGACGTATCATATTTGATTGCAAAACGTTTGGTGAATATACGAATATCATGAGGGTTTCCTTATGTACATGTTTGTAAGGGAACATCCTACAGGGTTTTTTTCGGGTAGATTACGTGTATGGGGGGGAAGTATCGGAATATAGTTTAGGCAATAGAAACAACTTAAAGAGGGACTGTGAAAAGAGTCACCAAAGCAGGTGGAGGGAAGATAAACTAAAACTTTACTATACAAATAGCAGAAGCATAATTAACAAAATTGATTTGCTTCGAGGTAAAGCATGCATAGAGAATTTCGATATTATAGCTATTACTGAGTCTTGGATGAACATGGCTGATAAACATTTCCTCCCGGAAATCGAAATAGAAAGATATAATCTTTTTTTTTTTTCACAAGGATATGGTTGGCAGGAGTGGGGGAGGTGTAGCACTTTTCGTTAAAAATACAATAAACTGTATTATCAACAATTCGATTAAGGAAGAGGACTGTACGGAGTCCATTTGGGCAGAGATTATAGGCAAGAATAAAAAAGTTATTATTGGCGTCTTGTATAGACCTCCTAACCTCAGCAATGAGCAGACTGATCCCCAGATTCACGAAATTCACAGAGCGTCCCAGTACAAAAACGTTGTGATCATGGGAGATTTTAATTATAGAAACATTGACTGGGAAACTTTATTAGGAGATCAGGAAACAAAGAAATTCCTAGATGTGGTGCAGGATAATTTCCTAAAACAAGTAATTACCGATTCTACGAGGGGAGAAAATACTCTGAACTTAGTTTTAACTAATAATGAGCACCTAATGAGTAACGTAAAAGTGGGAGATAGTCTAGGCTCTAGCGATCATCAAGACATAAGATTTAATATTATTTGGGAAGAATTAAAAAGTACGAATAACGTCCAAGTACCAGACTTCAGGAGAACAAACTTTGACAATATAAAAACCTATTTGAAATTGAATATGAAATGTCATGCGGACGTTCCGGATGTTTCGGACATTGTCGAGTCTCGGTGCGTGACCGGGGGTCATATGCATACCTTGGGTCAGGTCATTTGGGGGCGAGGGCTCAACAGACAGGTCAGCGATTTGGATGAAATGTATAGCAATCTAATTGATTTAATTGTTAACGCACAAAATACATTTATGCCCCTGAAGTCAATACGGAAAATAGTAATACTCCCAAAAGGATGACGGGCAGATTGAAATATGAGGTCGGAATGAAAATAGGACTTTAAGTAAAAACGGGGAAACACACCTTAGATCAAGATATAACGAAATGGGAAAGCTGGTTAAAAGGAATACACGTTCAGCGAAACGTAATTATGAAATTAAGGTTGCTATCCAAGCAATATCCAACCCAAAGGGTTTCTTTCATCTCTATAGAACAAAAAATAAAGAAAGAATAGGACCAATTAAAAACGATGAAAATGTCATGATAGAATCGGAGGAAAAAATGAGTGAGGAGTTTAACAATTATTTTCTATCGGTGTTTACCAATGAGAGGTTAGATAAAGTACCTGACTGGGATCCGATTTTCAGAGGGGATGAAGAAAGTAGTCTATCTAATATCAGCATTAGTAAAGTAGAGGTGGAATGGGTGGGTGGATGGCGGGTGAGGTAGTATGTGTGAGCAAAATTTGACGCAGCCCGAAGGGATTTCTCCCCGTCCTCTCATTTTATGCAAAGGGGGGACGGAGAGGGGGGTCGCCGATTTAATGAAGCGGCCTTGCTGTGGATGTGCTGTGTCTTGCGACACTGCTTCTGACCCAGGACAGTGGACAAGGTGCAGAGATGACCCGTCATTCAGGAGGTGCTAAGATATGAGGGAGGGTGTAGGGGTGTGGAGTGTATTCAGGGATGGAATGGGTGGGAATGATTTTATGCCTTTTTCTTTTTGGCTACCCCCCTTGTAAGGGGGAAAAAGCCTTGGTATATGTATGTATGTATGTATGTATGTATGTATGTATGTATGTAGTAAAGTAGAAAAAGTCAAGCAGATTGCAAGACTTAAAGCTACAAAATCCCAGGGTCCAGATGAATTTTTTCCGAGAATGCTTAAGGAGTGTAAATTTGAAATCTGCGACCAGTTAACTAAAATATTTAATAAATAAGTAGACACTGGTTTTGTGCCTACTGCTTGGAGACAAGCAAACGTTGTTCCTGTTTTTAAGAAGGGAGATAGATCGTCTATATGCAACTACAGGCCAAGCAGTTTGACATCGGTTATAGGAAAAATGCTTGAATCAGTAATAGTAAGTAGACACAGAGAACACATCGAAAGACATAATTTAATTCGTTATTCACAGCATGGTTTCTACAAGGGTAAGTCATGTGTGACTAATCTTCTATCCTTTTACAATAAAGTATATAAGGCGTCAGATAACAATGATAATTACGATGTTATTTACCTTGACTTCAGCAAAGCGTTCGAAAAGGTGCCACACCAGAGACTACTAAATAAAATCAAGGCCCATGGCATAGGAGGAAAAGTGTTAGAATGGATTAGAGCTTGGATTAGTAACAGAAAACAGCGGGTCACCATAAATGGAGTAAAATCTAGGTGGGGCAATGTTACTAGTGGGGTCCCCCAGGGATCGGTTTTGGGTCCCTTGTTGTTCATTGTGTACATAAACGACGGGACAAATAGTGATGTTAGTAAGTTTGCGGACGACACTAAAATATGATGCCTAATTAGGTCAGGAGACGACGCAGAGATTCTGCAGGATGATCTTAACAAATTGTTAACATGGTAGGTGAAATGGCAAATGAACTTCAATATCTCTAAGTGTAGCGTGTTAAACGTATGGCTACACAACCCCGAAAATAGTTACAGTTAAATAACACGCTTTTAGAGAAACCTGAGTGCGAGAGAGACTTGGAAGTTCTAGTGAGTCCGGACCTTAAAACCGGGAAATATTGCATTAGCGCCAGAAATAAAGTAAATAGAGCATTAGGTTTCATTGCTAGGACGGTAACGAATAGAAGTGCAGGGGTAGTTATTAAACTCTATCTAGCGATAGTTAGACCCATCCTTGACTATGCGGTACAGTTTTGGTCTCCGTCCTAGAGAATGGACATCAATTCACTAGAATCAGTACAGAGAGGAATGACCAAAATGATATATGGACTCAGAAATTTACCGTACGAAGAAAGGCTCAGGCACCTTAACTTACACTCTCTGGAAAGACGCAGAGTGCGGGGTGATCTAATAGAGGTGTTCAAGTGGATCAAAAGCTTTAACAAGGGTGATGCGAACAAGGTCATCATATTAAAACAACATGGCAGGACTCGCAATAATGGTTGCAAACTGGACAAATTTAGATTTAGGAAGGAAATAGGCAAGAATTGGTTTACTAATAGGGTGGTCGACGAATGGAATAAACTTAGTTACCATGTAGTAAGCGCTGAAACTATCAGTTGTGTTAAGAAACGATTAGACATCTTTATGGATGGGGATGACAGGTGGTGATGGATACGGAGCTGCCTAGTGCAGGCCTTATGGTCTCTTGCAGTCTCCTTCATTCTTATGTTTTTATGTTCTTATATGTTGTTATGGAAGTAATTTTGATATGTTCAGTCACTGTCAACCTTATGTAATTATTGATCAATTAATTATTCATTCAATTAATCAGTCAATGATTTTATGTAATTGTTAGTTTTTGTTTACACACACACACACACACACACACACACACACACACACACACACACACACACACACGCGCGCGCGCACACGAACACGCACAAGCACACGCACACCCACCCACCCACGCGCGCACACACACACACCCGCATACACACACACACACACACACACACACACACACACACACACACACACACACACACACACACACACACACACACACACACACACACACACACACACACACACACACACACATACACACACACACACACACACACACACACACACACACACGCACGCACACACACACACACACACACAGGGAGAGAGAGAAACACATAGGCACACACACACACGCGCATACACGCACACACAGAAACACATACGCATACGCACACGCATACACACACACACACACACACACACACACACACACACACACACACACACACACACACACACACACACACACACACACACACATAGGGAGAGAGAGAGAAACACATAGGCACACACACACACGCGCATACACGCACACACAGACACACATACGCATATGCACACGCATACACACACACACACGCACACACACATACACACACACACACACACACACACACATATATATATATATATATATATATATATATATATGTATGTATATATATATATATATGTATATTCGTGAAGTAAGGAAGCAGGTTTTCTTTGATGCATGTAGAATTAAATACGACAGCATTCTCACAATTGTTAAACTTTTTCTTAATGTTTTCTATTTGTCTTATCAACTTTTTTCCAGTTGTAGGGTGAGCTGATACAAGTTCTCCAAAGTTTTCCATTTAATATTCTCGAGCTTTCGTCTTCAAAGAGACATCATCAGGATTGACAAAATTTCTGCAATAATGAATACAAATGTTGGTACATATAAGTTACAAAATAAATCACAAAAATACAAATACAAATAAACAGGTAGAACAAAAGATATATAACGAGAGTTATTACTTACGTCTACAAGGAAAGTACAAATGATAGAGAGAGAGAAAGGTTTAAATACATAAACTGCTATCCGAGTTCCCATTACGGAGTCTGGCGGATCATCTGAGTGGTGGGGGAGTGGGGGGTAGGAGGGGAGGGGGAGGGGGAGAGGGGACCTCAATGTAGCGATGTCTCAGGTTAGCGCTACTGTACAGTTTAATGCTGGACGTCATGTCCGACTGAATATTTATAGTGGGGGCAGAGTCCCTGATGTGGAATGCCTCCAAGAGTTTCAACCTTCTAGGGTCCTCATTGTACGCAATAATTTTGGTACATTGAACTAAGGTGTCTCTGTCAATATTTCTATTGTGATATTTTGAATAATGGTCCTTGATCGCTCCGTCCTGTTGGTGAAAGGTTAGTCTTCGGCTGAGAGTACACCTGGTGTGCCCGACGTATGTGGTATAGCGATGTCTCAGGTTAGCGCTACTGTACAGTTTAATGCTGGACGTCATGTCCGACTGAATATTTATAGTGGGGGCAGAGTCCCTGATGTGGAATGCCTCCAAGAGTTTCAACCTTCTAGGGTCCTCATTGTACGCAATAATTTTGGTACATTGAACTAAGGTGTCTCTGTCAATATTTCTATTGTGATATTTTGAATAATGGTCCTTGATCGCTCCGTCCTGTTGGTGAAAGGTTAGTCTTCGGCTGAGAGTACATCTGGTGTGCCCGACGTATGTGATATTGCAAGACGTGCAATTCTCGGCTGGACATTTGAATAAATACACCACGTTGGCTTTAGATTTAAAGTCAGCTCGACTATTACAGTTGTTTTTCATCACCATTGAACAGGTTCTAGGGTTACGATAGTATATAAGGACTCGGATCTCATGGTTCTCTTTAGTGGGGTGACAATTTTTCTTAATTATGTCCTTGATTGCTTTTTCATCCTTTTTGTAGGCATCACTGAAGGTGTTACGATAAAAAACGTTAATAAAATTAGGCTTATTGGCGCTTTGGTTGGACCCAAGTTCACACAGTAATTTATTGGTTATGCGGTCAAAATCACAGTTAGCATAACCATTATTGGTGAGCATTTGTCGTACATGCTGGAGTTCTGCATGTAGTGCTTCCCAGGACGAACATACTTTTATATCTCTTCTGACGTATGCTCTAATAACACCTTTCTTATAACTATCACTGCATTCGCTGTTACTGTTCATACATTTATCTAAGTTGGTGGGTTTACGGTAAACACTGGTAATAAAATTAGTAGAGGTGGAATCAACCAGGACATCAAGAAAAGGAAGTTTACCATTTGTGTTCATTTCTACTGTGAAATTCAAACCCGAAATGTCCTGTAGACGCAGTCTTAATTTTTCCAGGTGCTCTCTGGAGAATGTACATACGAAAATATCGTCAATATATCTACAGTATATTTTGGGTTTAAGTTCACTCGCGAGAAATGTTGTTTCCTCCACATGTGACATGAAGGACTGAGCAAATAAAACGCCCAAGGGCGAGCCCATTGCAATTCCATCGGTCTGTACATACAGTTTACCTTCGGGGCATCTGAACGGGGCCTCAGTTGTACAAATAGTTAACATTTCTTTCATGGTTTCCATGGGAATAGGGGGTGGTGGGAGTACAGGGTGTTGGTACACATACTGGAGAATGATGTTAATAGTTCTAATGAGGGGAATATTAGTGAATAAATTTTCCGCATCCAGCGAAGCTATAAAGCCTTCAGGTTTGTTAAGTCTCAAGATACCAATGAACTCGTCAGATGAGCGGAGGGAATAAGGATTTGGGATGTAGGGGGAAATCACATTATGTAATTTTTTGGGCACATTGTAGGTAGGGGTTGGAATCTGGGAAATGATGGGTCTAAGTGGGTGTGACAATTTATGAGTTTTTACGTTACCGTAAAAATAAACGGGGTTAAAATCTCCTGTAATTTTATCAAATTTAAAACCACCAACTTGAGCATTGACTCCCGAAATTAATTTGTTCAATTTCTTTTCAACACTGTCTACAGGGTTACGAGTAATTAGTTTAAACTTATCATTTGTACTTTCCTTGTAGACGTAAGTAATAACT
>NW_027467461.1:250000-440000 GCF_046742065.1 Oratosquilla oratoria | reverse complement strand
TGTGTCATTGAATGGTCAGTAATCATCTCAAGTAGAGCATTTCCCCATGAGTCATCACCACTCTTTACTGTCATTTCTTCCCAGCAGATTTCTTTGCAATTAAAGTCGCCCATCATAACTATTCTTCCTCCGTCTTCCATTATTTTAGTTAATGCTATCTTTGTGTCCTCTAACATACTTTTATGTTCACTCTCCTCCCATGAGGCTGTTTTCGGAGGCACATAATTGATCACAAATTTTCTGCTCTTCTTATCTCGGTCTTCCACTTCTATCATAATCATCTCTACTGTATTCTTTCCATATATGACACCTTTCACGTTTATATCCTTCTTAGTCAGGAACATAACTCCACCCCCTTGTTTTTTCTCTCTGTTTCTAATCCAATAATTGTATGTATCATGTCCTACACTGTTGGGTGGTAGTGGGCCTTTTAATTTTGTTTCTACAATTCCCATTATGTCCGGTTCTTTTTCTTTCAAATAATCATTCAGTCATTCAATCCTGTTATCAATCCATCTATATTTGTGTAAGACACTCTTAGTTTTCTGCCACTTCCATTGTGTTCTCTGTTTCCCTTATGTTTTTCTTTAGTATGTCGAACTGCTTTATTTTCATGTTCACTACTCTCCAATAGAATCTCTCTTTCTCTGACTCCGTTCTTTCCTCGTTTTTTGCCTTAGCTTCAAGTCTTTTCTGCTTTTCTGCCTCTCTTTCCTCTTTATTCATTTCTCTTTTTATCCATACCTTTTTATATTGATCATTTGTTGCTAGTTTCCCTGTCTTGGATAGAATTTTCTCTGCCGTTGTTTGTGACCTGAATTTAATCTTAATTGGTCTGGTCTTATCTGTACTATATTTTCCGAGTCTGAATTTTTCCTCAATTTCTTTTATAATTTCTGGTTCATCTTCCTGGACTAATTTTAATAAACTGCTTACTCTTTCATTTTCCTCCTTGATTCTTGCGGTTCTATCTGGGTTATGTTTCTCTTCCATTCCTAATATAATTATACATTTCTTTTTGTCAGCTAATTCTCTTACTATATTCTCCTTCTGTCTCATCACTTTAATAACTGAGTCTTCATTATGTTCTTTCAATTGCTGTTTGACTATGTCAGTGAATGAAACCTTATTCCCTTCTTGAGTTATTCTCCAATTTTTACTTTCTTTAGCTATTTTCTCTCTTTTCATTACTATTCTTCTTCAATTTCTCATTCTCCTCCTTTACATTTCCTAACTGTCTTTTTAGGTCCTCTATTTCTTCAGTTAAGTTTCTGTTAGCCTTCTCTAGTTGTTCCAACCTTTCAATTCTCTGGAAAATGGAGTCTACATTACCTAACTTACGTTCCAAGTCCTCGATCACCTTATCAACCTTCATCTCTAGTCTTGTCAGTCGGGGGGGGTTTGTGTCCCCCCCACCCTCTTTAAATCCCTGGAACATATTCTCGTCACTTTCTACTGTATTGCTCCTCTCTATACTTATAATCTTTACATTTTTATTAGACATTTCGTCATCATCACTCGTCTTGGGGTCGTTTGTTTACCTTTCGGCGGCCCGGCTGGGCAAAGTCCTCCACCTCCTCATTTCCTTCCATTTCCCCAGCAATCCCTCCCCCTCTCCTCTTTCCTACGTTCCCACTACTCCACGAGCAATTTCCCCCCACCCTGCAAATACAAAAAGGCACTTCTCTTTGCGTTGGGATCCACAACCTTCACTTTTCTTCAGAACGTTCTTCAAGCCGTCCGTTCGTTGAAAGTGTGTGTGTGTGTGTGTGTGTGTGTGTGTGTGTGTGTGTGTGTGTGTGTGTGTGTGTGTGTGTGTGGGCGCGCGCGCGCGCTGAGCTGTGGTGCTGGACGGACGTATTTTTGTGGTCGTCCCGCGAGTGAATCCTAAATCGTATTATTCTGACTTTATTATAACATTGTAAAGCCTATCAAGACAATGAAATAGTGTGTGGTGCAATCGAGACAGGCCAACAGTGAAGTAACTATGGATAAGATACACCCCACTCAATTAGTCAAACTTGACGGTGATGATAAAATATCCGGTAAGTGTACTTCGCTCTTGTTTACAGCAGCAGTTAAGGGGACCGGCTGGTCAAGAATCGATGAAAATTGAAAAAAAAAAAAAAAAACTGGGAAAAAAATTCTATATCTGCATATGGCAATCGACAGTCTGTATGTGGAGTATATATCAAAATTCGCCTTATTTTCGTAGTTATGGCAAATAAACCCCCTCCTCCCCCCAAATCGACCCCATCTCGGCACTATGATACTTATTGGTCAGTACAATATTGTTACCATAGTCACCCCCTGGTGCTAATTACATTCTCTATTTTTCTAATGCTTGTAGTGCCTAGCTAGTGTTTACATACGGACGCGAATTCACGGTCTGGTATTAAAGTGTTTAGATATAATGTATCTAGAGATACGTTTATACTTTTGAGATCCACGGTGCTCTAGTTATGTAAGAATTTATAGAAATACGTATTGTAATTGCTTTTGGTGTATGATCCATGTACGGTGTGTATTTGACGATATTAAATGTACCGTTAAGATGATGCCAAGATTGTTGGAACCGTGGTGCCAACTAAAACGCCTAGAAAAATGAAAGAGTTGTTCTTTCTGCCTCTTCTCTGCTGCGTGAAATTGGAAATGGACGCTTAGTCCTTTGCTGGGGGAAGTAATAGTTGGGAAAAGAATAAATGGGAGCAATAACGGGAATATATAATAATGGAAACACGCAGGAGGGAAAGAGCAATGGTCTCTGGTAGGTCATGACTGCATATCTGGTAAGGATTGAAGTGATTAGCAAGGATCCAATTTTCATGTGTTTATAGGAGCAGAACTTAGTTAAGAGGTTAGATAAAGATTATATAATTTGAGCATGTTTGTGGAACCCTTGATGATAATAGGAATTGGTGCTTTTAGTTACATGGAATGTAATACAATGACTATGTTGATGTGGAGGCAGTAGCTCAACTGAGTAGCAGTGGAGACATTGAATATTTACCTCATATGATAAGAATGTGCTTGATTTTGAAATGCAAAGATAAATGCATTCATTTAGTTCTGTACTGTTAGGCTTATTCAATATAGGTATAGAGATAATTACCTACTATCTTTTTGTATCCTCCATTTATGATGATAATTAATGTGGGATGATGATTTTTCCTAACTGAAAGGGGATAAGGCATATTTGATACAGAAGGAAATGAAAGAGATATCCGTTATTGTCACTCCACCTTTAAGGGATGAGGCAAGATCTGTTGTTGTCCTCCTAGATCCTTTATTTACTAACTAATTGCTTTAAGGTTAGAGGTGGTAGCGTGACAATATATATAATATTGCAATAAATAACAACAATTTGTAATGATTGAGTGCTATTGCTAGTGACTTCTGGCAACTCTGTCTCTGTACCAGAGGTTATATATAGACCCCAGCATGGGGGAATGGAACAAGAAGGAGCCAGAATCCAGAAGAAGGAGCGACAAGAATGTTTGCACGGTCTGAGTCTCTAGGATTCCGATACGTCAATTTTGTTGGAGATGGGGATTCCAGCGCCTACAATGCAGTTTGTGCACTGAACAATGACCGTGGCCCCTACAAAAACATCAAGGTCAACAAATTAGAATGTATCAATCATGTACAGAAGAGGATGGGGACAAGACTGAGGAAGCTGCGTGATGAGGAACGAGTGGAGACTGTGACGAAGAGAGCTCAAAAGACCAAGTTTGCTGGGGCATCAAGACTGCAGTTTGTGTGCCAAGCAACAATTCTGGATAACAATTTTGGGTATCAGCAGGCAAGTTTATTGAAAGCCCTGAAATTAGGCTCTGCATCCCTTGACCACTCACCGATGCAGGAAGATCAAAGACAGTTGATGAATCTGAGGAAGAAGAAACCCAAAACTGTGAAAATAAACAAAGAAAAGTGTAAAAGAATATGCTCCTGGAACATTCAACTGAAAACTTGGCAACAATGAGTAGTGTTGGCAACTATGACACCCTAATGTAATAACCTGCCTAAAATACAGGTGGGGACCAGGAGACAGAAGATTATATGACTGGACATCAACATATATGACTGAATATGAATGAATTTTATTCTAAATATTATCAACATTCAAGTCTAAAAAACTAAATAAGGAAATGCCATGATATCCCTTATTTATATTAGTATGTAGGGGTTCAAAGTTAGTGAAAACTTTGACGGCCCGTATCTCAAAACCTAAGTTTTATACCTTCAAACTTTTACTCCTCCATAACATCTTAATCAATTTCAATGAAAATTCACACATAATATGTCTAAATCTGCCTGACTGATGAAATAGAACGTTCTTTTTAATATCTGAAAAGGTTAATTTTTGCCAAAAAAAATCCCTATTTGAAGGGGGACGGGGTGGGAAAAAATATAAAAATTAAAATTTCACAAACTAATTATTTTAACTAAAATTTCTTAATTTGAAGGTCTGGATGAGGTCCTTCCACCATATTAATTTCATTCATGTAGAGCAATTATTATAGGAGGAGTAGCCATTTCAAAATTATCAATTTTTTTGAAAGGGAGGTGGGGGGGGCAAAACATGAAAGGGTTGCAGATTAGTTTTTTTTTTTGGGTTAGGAAAGATGTATATGGTGTCCCTAACTCCTGGCATAAATTTCTGTGCAATAACCCAATTAATAAAGATTTTCATCTTTTGATCAGCCCCCCTCTTTCATCTTAAATGCTCTAAAAATGCCGATTCATATTATGATCAAGTACTTTACTTCCCATATAACCTATAATTGTGAGGAATGTGTTAAAGCGAATACAGAGGGATATGAGGAAATACAGTACTAGGCTGGGTAAACGAGCTTTGAGCCGGCGCTCAGCCAACAAGCGATGACGTCAGCAAACAAGACAAGACCGCAGCAACGGAGCTAACTACCAGTTACTACCAAGAACCAATGAGCAGATTGGAAAACAGCATTGCCGAGCTGCGTGCAGAAATGCACAGTCTCACACAAAAAAGCGACAACCGATGGTAAGCAGAAATTATTTTTTCATGTATTATAGTCAACCAAGGATAGCCAACAGCTGGCAGAATATAAGAAAACGAGAGGAATGTTAGAAGCAAATCAACAGGCTGTTTTCATAAAACGCAAAAGTGGTTCTACAGTGACAAAAGAAGATAACGATCAGATTGTAATAGCTCTGAAATCTGTCCCTACTGTATCAATGAGGAACGTGACAGAAGACACGGTGAAGCTACTCGTAGTATTCCCAAACAATGCCATAACCACCCAAGCCGTAGAAGCCCTGGAAAAAACGCCCAACTCGAACCCGTATGAGCTCGCCCATCAGAGGAAATTGAAGCCTAAGTTAGCCGTGACATACTTACCAGACTCAATTGTGGATTCAGATTTAAACCAAATAATATTGGATAAGAACCCAAATATTACTGAACTCATAGATGAAGAGAATGAAATAAAAGTTCTGACTAGTAAAGCAAGTGCACCAGGGTTCATAAGTGTCATACTAGGAGTGTCACCAAGAATCAGAAATGCCGTCATGAAAAATGGAGGATACATCTACCTGCATATGTCACGATGTCATGCATATGACCATTACTGGGCATTGAGGTATGGTAATTGTTCACAGTGTGGTCATAAGACTGAAAAGTGTACCCAGCTGAAACCCCGATGCGGATATTGTGCCGGAGAACACAGGTCAAATGATTGCACCACGAAAGATAACTTGAAATGTTGCCACTGTGCAGATGCCGATAGGCCACAAACAGACCATTCAATATTTAATATAAAATGCCCAGCATTCTTAGAAGCTAAAAACAGAGTTATCCGACGCACAATGACATGTGAAGAGGATATAAATAAAAAAAACTAAGATTAGAGCCAACTCTACAGGTAGAAAGTCCTACATACCAAACAAATTTGCAAGATTGCTCACCCACAGATTACCAATTAAGCACACCACTACTCAATAGATCATCAATAATATGCTGCAACATAGAGAGTATTTTTCCCAGGGAAAAAACATTATAAAAGAAATATGCTGAGTGAAATAGCTAGGACATGTAATGCAATATTAATGTGTTTTACCGAATCACACTTACGGCAAGATATAAAAGATGGGGAAATAAAAATTAGCGGTTTCCTACAGTTTCGAGGAGACCGCCTAGCAGGAAGGAAAAAAGGTGGAGTAATAGTTTATGTGAGGAATGATTGGTCTCAGCATGCAAAAATGTTAGTAGCAGGTTCCGATGGTGAAACAGAATACATAGTGCTATATAAAGAGCGACTGAAAAATATTATAATTACTGTATAAAGACCGCCAGGATGTTCACAACAGAGTTTTTTAGATATCAATAATTGTATAACGGAGGAGATACGGAGATTGGGACCACCAGAGCCAACAATAATTATAAACGGGGACTTCAACCTGCCGATTATAAAATGGGACACCATGACAATATATGGGGGAACAGCCGTGGACAGACTGCACTCTACAACGTTGGTGAACTTGGCAAACGAATTTTTACTGAAACAACTAATAAACGAACCTACGAGAGGAGAGAACATTCTGGACATGGTATTTACTAATAACGAAGAATTGGTAAATACGATTGAAGACACTATACTATCCGACCTATAGATGCAGAAAAAAAAAAATCGCGGTTTAAAAAAAATGTTTTTATGATTTTTTTTTCTATCTCGTCCAAATTTGTTCAGATATTAAGTATTTAGTATATAAAAACAGGTGCAAGTATGTTATTCATCCCTCCACATATGTGCATCTATTTTATTCAAAGAGGCATTAGACAGAGTATAGAAATAAACAAGTAATTGACCATTTTAGTCACTGTCAGATGCTGTAAGCCTGCAACAAGTGTAGATACTGTACAGTATATGGGCCAGTATGGCTATTGGCTGGCTACCTTACAAAATTTACCTTTTATCTTAGCATACTCTTCAAAGATTCAACACTCCAATTTCCCATAATGACCCTGGACGTTGCCTAAACACAGATCCGCCACTTGGACAGTGGAAAAGGGTTAACATAGTAATGGGGGAAACTGTTGTACTTAGGCCACCCGTCAAGGCTCAGAGCTTACTTTCTACCTGACTTTTTGCTCGCTATCCCTTAACTTTAACCTACAATCATACATAACATAATTGGATCACAAGCCCTCTGCTGAATAAATAAATGAAAATAATGGATTTAATAATAGGGTTATAACATAACTTATAAGTATACGAGTTAGAATAATCCAAAATATTGTTACTCCTATGCTAGGTCAAAGGCGGAAATAAGAAGTTCTATGGGACCCATTTCATGGCAAGGGAGGCAAATCACGGACCCCAAAGAGATTGCTGATGCCCTGGATGAACAATATAACTCAGTTTACAGCAAACCACTATGCAACACAACTACATACCAACCATCACAGAATAGAGAAAGCCCACAACTAGAAGACATAGAAATCAACAGGGAAGATATAGAGCAGGCCATTGCATCAATAAATACATTCTCTGCTGCAGGACCAGATATGGTTCCAGCTATACTCCTGAAAAAGTGCTCACACACTCTTTCCACTCCGTTGTACATACTATGGCGTACTTCATTAGATGCAGGTCAGGTCCCGAGAGTGCTAAAACAAAGTCTAGTTACACCGATATTTAAAGGTGGAGATAAAGCGGCTGCCAAAAATTATAGACCTGTGGGAAAAACCTCGCATATTATAAAGATTTTTGAGAGGATCCTTGTAAAGCGAATTGTCGACTTCATGAAAAGAAACGAGTTATATAATAAAGGCCAACACGGTTTTCGACAAGGACGATCCTGTTTGTCGCAACTTTTACAGCATAGAATGGACATACTTGGTTACCTGGAAAAAGAAATTGGAGTAGATGTCGTATACTTGGACTTTTCTGAAAGCGTTCAATAAAATTGATCAGTCGATCCTCATGAAAAAGTCAAACAAATCGGTATAAAACAGAAAGTTGCAAGCTGGATACAAAACTATTTCACAGAAAGAACACAGTCAGTGGTCGTCCAAGGAGTGAAATCAAGGAATTCTGAAGCTACAAGTGGAGTCATCCAGGGATCTGTTATCGAACCAATGTTGTTTCTTATTTTTATTACGGATATAGACACCAAGCTAGACCACTGCAAGGCTACATCTTTCGCAGACGACACACAGATGACGGGAACAATAAGCACGAAAGAGGACATCCCAAAAGCAGCCACATCGTAAACAATCATAAGAATCCAGATGGCGAAACTATTAAACAACAGAATAGTGTACAGGACCTCGGCATCATTATTACTGACGATGCCACATTCACACAACACATAGTCAGTTCAACAGGAAAAGCAAGAAAACAGATGGGATGGATTCTGAGAACTTTCAAAACAAGGAATCCAGAAACAATGTTAACATTATATAAATCTCTGATAATACCATTCACTGAATACTGCTGTCAACTCTGGTGCCCAATCAACATTGGCCAGGTAAGAACAATAGAAGCAGTGCAGCGCACATTCACATCTAGAATAGACGGGCTAGAAAACATCAACTATTGGGAGAGATTACGACAGTTAAATCTGTACTCATTGGAAAGACGAAGAGAACGTTGTATTATGATTTACATATGGAAAATCATAAACGGTTTGGTTCCCAATCTTGAGTCCAGGAAGCAATAAAAACCACCCATAATGCCAGATGTGCGATACCGCCTATTGCTGGCTCATGGAAAAAAATCAAACATTGAAAGAAAGTTCCATTGCCGTGTACGGACCCAAACTATTCAATAGACTACCAAGACATATACGAGAACTAACAGGGACCCTGGAATCATTCAAGAGTGATTTGGACAGTGCTTCCTCACTATTACGTAACTACGGAGGGAAACATCTTGTCGCACCACCTCACCCGCACCCCTGACTCAACAAGCGAGCCCAACTGCATCTCAGGAAATCTCAGGGGTGTATTTACCTAGTTGTATTTACCTAGTTGTATTTTACGGGAAGGGGAGCTATGCTCGTGGGGTCCCGTCTTCATATCTCATTTTATCTAAACTATTTTTAAATTCATGTATTGTTTTTGCACACACCACTTTCTCATCTAACTTGTTCCAACTGTCTATTGCTCTGTGAGGAAAGCTGTTCTTTTTCAAATCTCTTCTATAGTTGTCTTTTTTTATTTTATTTCCGTGTCCTCTTGTATTTCTGTCATCCCATTTTATCAGATTCTCTCTATCAGTAATTTCTATGCCTTTCATGATTCTGTAAATAGCTATCAAATCTCCTCTCTCTCTTCTTTGCTCTAGTGTCTGTAGTTTAAGTTTTTGTAGTCTCTCTTCATATGATAGTTTTGAGAGTGTTGGTGCCAGTTTTGTAATTGCTCTTTGTATTCTTTCAAGTTTTTTTATACATTTTTTTGTACTTGGTGACCATATCGTTGCTGCATATTCCAATCTTGGTCTTATCAGGGTGATTAGGATTTTCCTCACCATTTCTTCATCCAGGTATGTAAATGCCACTTTGATTGTTCTTATTAAATTATAAGTTTCTCCAAAAATCTTATTTATATGTTTCTCAGGTGACATATTATTCATAACAATGACTCCCAGGTCCTTCTCATTTTCTACTTTTTTTATTCCTTCTTCTCCCAAATTATATGATCCTGTTATTCTGTTTTTGCTTTTTCCAAATTCCATTATACTACACTTTTTTGTATTGAACTCCATCTCCCACTTCCTACTCCATTCTTGTACTTTATTTAGATCTCTCTGTAGTGATTCACAATCTTCTTCAGTTTTCACTCTTTTCAGTAATTTTGCATCATCTGCAAAGGAGCTCATATAGCTTTCAATTCCTTCATCCATATCATTAATATATATAGCAAACATTATTGGGGCCAGAACTGTTCCCTGCGGGACACCGCTTATTACTTCATTCCATTTTGAGTGCTGATCTCTTATCACTACTCTCATTTTTCTTTCTTGCAAAAAGTCTTCCATCCAATTTAGCAATTTACCTTGTATTCCTCCTTCATATTCTAATTTCTTAAGCAACTTCTTATGTGGTACTTTGTCAAAAGCTTTTTTTAGGTCTAGAAATGCACAATCAGCCCATCCATCTCTTTCTTGTATTATATCTATTAGCCTTGAATAGAAACATATTAAATTGGTGACGCATGATCGTCCTTGTCTGAATCCAAATTGCCTTGGATTTAGTACGTTGTTTTTTTCCAAGTATTTTACCCATCTACTTTTGATAATTCTTTCACATATTTTTGCTATTGTACTTGTTAGAGAGACTGGTCTATAGTTGGTAGGTTCTTCTTTATTTCCTCCTTTATATATAGGTACTATATTTGCTTTTTTCCAATCTTCTGGAACTTTTCCTTCTTTTAAGGAACTGCTTATTATGCTATGTATTTTGTCTGCCAGTTCATTCCTGCATTCTTTCAGAATCCAGTTTGCTATTTCATCTGGCCCATGCGATTTTCTGACATCAAAATTACCCAAGTGTGTCAATATTTCATTCTTTGTTACTTCTATTTCTTCCATAGGGGGGACTTTTTCCTTCCACTCAATCTCTTCAGGTTGTATATTTTCCCTTGTAAACACTGATTTAAAATGTTTGTTCATAATTTCTGCCATTTCCATTTCCTCAGTGTATTCAACTCCTCCTTGTCTTAATTTCTCCAAGTCTTGTTTGTTTTTCAGTTTATTGTTTACAAATCTGTAGAATAGTTTTGGTTGATCTTTACACTTTTCTATAACATCTTTTTCATATTTTCTTTTTTCCTCTCTGCACTTTTGTACATATTCATTTCTATAACCAGTATATATTTTCCATTTTTCAGGTCTTCTGTCTTTTTTCCATCTGGTCCAGGCTTTGTCTCTTTTGTCTTTTAACTCCCTACAACTTTTGTTGTACCAGCATTTTACATATTCTTTTTCTTGTTTTTGTCTTGGGACATACTTTTCCACTCCTTTTTTGTAAATGATTTGTCAAAATATTCCATTTCTCTTCCACTGATGTTTCTTCTTTGTATATTTCTTCCCAGTTTTCTTGTTGGAAGAATTCTCTTATTTTATCAAAGTTTGTTTTTTCATACATCATTCTTCCTTTTCTATATTGTTCATTTCTTTTCATATATTTTTCTTCATTAAGTTCCAGTTCAATCAATATGTGGTCACTTTTACCTATTGGTGTTTTATATTCAATCTTGTCCACTATTCTAGGTTCAGATGTAATTATTAAGTCTAGCCTCGATGGTTCTTCTTCATTTCTATACCTAGTGTTCTCTTGTATCCATTGTGTCATTGAATGGTCAGTAATCATCTCAAGTAGAGCATTTCCCCATGAGTCATCACCACTCTTTACTGTCATTTCTTCCCAGCAGATTTCTTTGCAATTAAAGTCGCCCATCATAACTATTCTTCCTCCGTCTTCCATTATTTTAGTTAATGCTATCTTTGTGTCCTCTAACATACTTTTATGTTCACTCTCCTCCCATGAGGCTGTTTTCGGAGGCACATAATTGATCACAAATTTTCTGCTCTTCTTATCTCGGTCTTCCACTTCTATCATAATCATCTCTACTGTATTCTTTCCATATATGACACCTTTCACGTTTATATCCTTCTTAGTCAGGAACATAACTCCACCCCCTTGTTTTTTCTCTCTGTTTCTAATCCAATAATTGTATGTATCATGTCCTACACTGTTGGGTGGTAGTGGGCCTTTTAATTTTGTTTCTACAATTCCCATTATGTCCGGTTCTTTTTCTTTCAAATAATCATTCAGTTCATTCAATCCTGTTATCAATCCATCTATATTTGTGTAAGACACTCTTAGTTTTCTGCCACTTCCATTGTGTTCTCTGTTTCCCTTATGTTTTTCTTTAGTATGTCGAACTGCTTTATTTTCATGTTCACTACTCTCCAATAGAATCTCTCTTTCTCTGACTCCGTTCTTTCCTCGTTTTTTGCCTTAGCTTCAATTCTTTTCTGCTTTTCTGCCTCTCTTTCCTCCTTATTCATTTCTCTTTTTATCCATACCTTTTTATATTGATCATTTGTTGCTAGTTTCCCTGTCTTGGATAGAATTTTCTCTGCCGTTGTTTGTGACCTGAATTTAATCTTAATTGGTCTGGTCTTATCTGTACTATATTTTCCGAGTCTGAATTTTTCCTCAATTTCCTTTATAATTTCTGGTTCATCTTCCTGGACTAATTTTAATAAACTGCTTACTCTTTCATTTTCCTCCTTGATTCTTGCGGTTCTATCTGGGTTATGTTTCTCTTCCATTCCTAATATAATTATACATTTCTTTTTGTCAGCTAATTCTCTTACTATATTCTCCTTCTGTCTCATCACTTTAATAACTGAGTCTTCATTATGTTCTTTCAATTGCTGTTTGACTATGTCAGTGAATGAAACCTTATTCCCTTCTTGAGTTATTCTCCAATTTTTAGCTTCTGTAGCTATTTTCTCTCTGTTTTCATTACTATTCTTCTTCAATTTCTCATTCTCCTCCTTTACATTTCCTGTCTTTTTAGGTCCTCTACTTCTTCAGTTAAGTTTCTGTTAGCCTTCTCTAGTTGTTCCAACCTTTCAATTCTCTGGAAAATGGAGTCTACATTACCTAACTTACGTTCCAAGTCCTCGATCACCTTATCAACTCTCTCCTCTAGTCTTATCAGTCGGGGGGGGGGGTGTCCCCCCCACCCTCTTTAAATCCCTGGAACATATTCTCGTCACTTTCTACTGTATTGCTCCTCTCTATACTTCTAATCTTTACATTTTTATTTGCCATTTCGTCATCACTGAGCTGGTCCGGTGGTCGTTTCATGTTGACCTTACGCCCGTCTGCCTGGGCTAAGTCCTCCACATCCTCATTTCCTTCCATTTCCCCAGCAATCCCTCCCCTTCTCCTCTTTTCCTACTTACCTACTGCCCCACGAGCAATTTCCCCCCACCCTGCAAATACAAAAAGGTACTTCTCTTTGCGTTGGGATCCACAATCGGCACTTTTCTTCAGAACGTTCTTCAAGCCGTCCGTTCGTTGAAAGTGTCTGTGTGTGTGTATTTACCTAGTTGTATTTACCTAGTTGTATTTTACGGGAAGGGGAGCTATGCTCGTGGGGTCCCGTCTTCATATCTCATTTTATCTAAACTATTTTTAAATTCATGTATTGTTTTTGCACACACCACTTTCTCATCTAACTTGTTCCAACTGTCTATTGCTCTGTGAGGAAAGCTGTTCTTTTTCAAATCTCTTCTATAGTTGTCTTTTTTTATTTTATTTCCGTGTCCTCTTGTATTTCTGTCATCCCATTTTATCAGATTCTCTCTATCAGTAATTTCTATGCCTTTCATGATTCTGTAAATAGCTATCAAATCTCCTCTCTCTCTTCTTTGCTCTAGTGTCTGTAGTTTAAGTTTTTGTAGTCTCTCTTCATATGATAGTTTTGAGAGTGTTGGTGCCAGTTTTGTAATTGCTCTTTGTATTCTTTCAAGTTTTTTTATACATTTTTTTGTACTTGGTGACCATATCGTTGCTGCATATTCCAATCTTGGTCTTATCAGGGTGATTAGGATTTTCCTCACCATTTCTTCATCCAGGTATGTAAATGCCACTTTGATTGTTCTTATTAAATTATAAGTTTCTCCAAAAATCTTATTTATATGTTTCTCAGGTGACATATTATTCATAACAATGACTCCCAGGTCCTTCTCATTTTCTACTCTTTTTATTCCTTCTTCTCCCAAATTATATGATCCTGTTATTCTGTTTTTGCTTTTTCCAAATTCCATTATACTACACTTTTTTGTATTGAACTCCATCTCCCACTTCCTACTCCATTCTTGTACTTTATTTAGATCTCTCTGTAGTGATTCACAATCTTCTTCAGTTTTCACTCTTTTCAGTAGTTTTGCATCATCTGCAAAGAAGCTCATATAGCTTTCAATTCCTTCATCCATATCATAAATATATAGCAAACATTATTGGGGCCAGAACTGTTCCCTGCGGGACACCGCTTATTACTTCATTCCATTTTGAGTGCTGATCTCTTATCACTACTCTCATTTTTCTTTCTTGCAAAAAGTCTTCCATCCAATTTAGCAATTTACCTTGTATTCCTCCTTCATATTCTAATTTCTTAAGCAACTTCTTATGTGGTACTTTGTCAAAAGCTTTTTTTAGGTCTAGAAATGCACAATCAGCCCATCCATCTCTTTCTTGTATTATATCTATTAGTCTTGAATAGAAACATATTAAATTGGTGACGCATGATCGTCCTTGTCTGAATCCAAATTGCCTTGGATTTAGTACGTTGTTTTTTTCCAAGTATTTTACCCATCTACTTTTGATCATTCTTTCACATATTTTTGCTATTGTACTTGTTAGAGAGACTGGTCTACAGTTGGTAGGTTCTTCTTTATTTCCTCCTTTATATATAGGTACTATATTTGCTTTTTTCCAATCTTCTGGAACTTTTCCTTCTTTTAAGGAACTGCTTATTATGCTATGTATTTTGTCTGCCAGTTCATTCCTGCATTCTTTCAGAATCCAGTTTGCTATTTCATCTGGCCCATGCGATTTTCTGACATCAAAATTACCCAAGTGTGTCAATATTTCATTCTTTGTTACTTCTATTTCTTCCATAGGGGGGACTTTTTCCTTCCACTCAATCTCTTCAGGTTGTATATTTTCCCTTGTAAACACTGATTTAAAATGTTTGTTCATAATTTCTGCCATTTCCATTTCCTCAGTGTATTCAACTCCCCCTTGTCTTAATTTCTCCAAGTCTTGTTTGTTTTTCAGTTTATTGTTTACAAATCTGTAGAATAGTTTTGGTTGATCTTTACACTTTTCTATAACATCTTTTTCATATTTTCTTTTTTCCTCTCTGCACTTTTGTACATATTCATTTCTATAACCAGTATATATTTTCCATTTTTCAGGTCTTCTGTCTTTTTTCCATCTGGTCCAGGCATTGTCTCTTTTGTCTTTTAACTCCCTACAACTTTTGTTGTACCAGCATTTTACATATTCTTTTTCTTGTTTTTGTCTTGGGACATACTTTTCCACTCCTTTTTTGTAAATTTTTGTCAAAATATTCCATTTCTCTTCCACTGATGTTTCTTCTTTGTATATTTCTTCCCAGTTTTCTTGTTGGAAGAATTCTCTTATTTTATCAAAGTTTGTTTTTTCATACATCATTCTTCCTTTTCTATATTGTTCATTTCTTTTCATATATTTTTCTTCATTAAGTTCCAGTTCAATCAATATGTGGTCACTTTTACCTATTGGTGTTTTATATTCAATCTTGTCCACTATTCTAGGTTCAGATGTAATTATTAAGTCTAGCCTCGATGGTTCTTCTTCATTTCTATACCTAGTGTTCTCTTGTATCCATTGTGTCATTGAATGGTCAGTAATCATCTCAAGTAGAGCATTTCCCCATGAGTCATCACCACTCTTTACTGTCATTTCTTCCCAGCAGATTTCTTTGCAATTAAAGTCGCCCATCATAACTATTCTTCCTCCGTCTTCCATTATTTTAGTTAATGCTCTCTTTGTGTCCTCTAACATACTTTTATGTTCACTCTCCTCCCATGAGGCTGTTTTCGGAGGCACATAATTGATCACAAATTTTCTGCTCTTCTTATCTCGGTCTTCCACTTCTATCATAATCATCTCTACTGTATTCTTTCCATATATGACACCTTTCACGTTTATATCCTTCTTAGTCAGGAACATAACTCCACCCCCTTGTTTTTTCTCTCTGTTTCTAATCCAATAATTGTATGTATCATGTCCTACACTGTTGGGTGGTAGTGGGCCTTTTAATTTTGTTTCTACAATTCCCATTATGTCCGGTTCTTTTTCTTTCAAATAATCATTCAGTTCATTCAATCCTGTTATCAATCCATCTATATTTGTGTAAGACACTCTTAGTTTTCTGCCACTTCCATTGTGTTCTCTGTTTCCCTTATGTTTTTCTTTAGTATGTCGAACTGCTTTATTTTCATGTTCACTACTCTCCAATAGAATCTCTCTTTCTCTGACTCCGTTCTTTCCTCGTTTTTTGTCTTAGCTTCAATTCTTTTCTGCTTTTCTGCCTCTCTTTCCTCCTTATTCATTTCTCTTTTTATCCATACCTTTTTATATTGATCATTTGTTGCTAGTTTCCCTGTCTTGGATAGAATTTTCTCTGCCGTTGTTTGTGACCTGAATTTAATCTTAATTGGTCTGGTCTTATCTGTACTATATTTTCCGAGTCTGAATTTTTCCTCAATTTCCTTTATAATTTCTGGTTCATCTTCCTGGACTAATTTTAATAAACTGCTTACTCTTTCATTTTCCTCCTTGATTCTTGCGGTTCTATCTGGGTTATGTTTCTCTTCCATTCCTAATATAATTATACATTTCTTTTTGTCAGCTAATTCTCTTACTATATTCTCCTTCTGTCTCATCACTTTAATAACTGAGTCTTCATTATGTTCTTTCAATTGCTGTTTGACTATGTCAGTGAATGAAACCTTATTCCCTTCTTGAGTTATTCTCCAATTTTTAGCTTCTGTAGCTATTTTCTCACTGTTTTCATTACTATTCTTCTTCAATTTCTCATTCTCCTCCTTTACATTTCTTAACTGTCTTTTTAGGTCCTCTACTTCTTCAGTTAAGTTTCTGTTAGCCTTCTCTAGTTGTTCCAACCTTTCAATTCTCTGGAAAATGGAGTCTACATTACCTAACTTACGTTCCAAGTCCTCGATCACCTTATCAACTCTCTCCTCTAGTCTTATCAGTCGGGGGGGGGGGTGTCCCCCCCACCCTCTTTAAATCCCTGGAACATATTCTCGTCACTTTCTACTGTATTGCTCCTCTCTATACTTCTAATCTTTACATTTTTATTTGCCATTTCGTCATCACTGAGCTGGTCCGGTGGTCGTTTCATGTTGACCTTACGCCCGTCTGCCTGGGCCAAGTCCTCCACATCCTCATTTCCTTCCATTTCCCCAGCAATCCCTCCCCTTCTCCTCTTTTCCTACTTACCTACTGCCCCACGAGCAATTTCCCCCCACCCTGCAAATACAAAAAGGTACTTCTCTTTGCGTTGGGATCCACAATCGGCACTTTTCTTCGGAACGTTCTTCAAGCCGTCCGTTCGTTGAAAGTGTGTGTGTGTGTGTGTGTGTGTGTGTGTGTGTGTGTGTGTGTGTGTGTGTGCGCGTGTGTGTGTGTGTGTGTGTATTTTACCTAGTTGTATTTACCTAGTTGTATTTTACGGGAAGGGGAGCTATGCTCGTGGGGTCCCGTCTTCATATCTCATTTTATCTAAACTATTTTTAAATTCATGTATTGTTTTTGCACACACCACTTTCTCATCTAACTTGTTCCAACTGTCTATTACTCTGTGAGGAAAGCTGTTCTTTTTCAAATCTCTTCTATAGCTGTCTTTTTTTATTTTATTTCCGTGTCCTCTTGTATTTCTGTCATCCCATTTTATCAGATTCTCTCTATCAGTAATTTCTATGCCTTTCATGATTCTGTAAATAGCTATCAAATCTCCTCTCTCTCTTCTTTGCTCTAGTGTCTGTAGTTTAAGTTTTTGTAGTCTCTCTTCATATGATAGTTTTGAGAGTGTTGGTGCCAGTTTTGTGATTGCTCTTTGTATTCTTTCAAGTTTTTTTATACATTTTTTTGTACTTGGTGACCATATCGTTGCTGCATATTCTAATCTTGGTCTTATCAGGGTGATTAGGATTTTCCTCACCATTTCTTCATCCAGGTATGTAAATGCCACTTTGATTGTTCTTATTAAATTATAAGTTTCTCCAAAAATCTTATTTATATGTTTCTCAGGTAACATATTATTCATAACAATGACTCCCAGGTCCTTCTCATTTTCTACTTTTTTTATTCCTTCTTCTCCCAAATTATATGATCCTGTTATTCTATTTTTGCTTTTTCCAAATTCCATTATACTACACTTTTTTGTATTGAACTCCATCTCCCACTTCCTACTCCATTCTTGTACTTTATTTAGATCCCTCTGTAGTGATTCACAATCTTCTTCAGTTTTCACTCTTTTCAGTAGTTTTGCATCATCTGCAAAGAAGCTCATATAGCTTTCAATTCCTTCATCCATATCATTAATATATATAGCAAACATTATTGGGGCCAGAACTGTTCCCTGCGGGACACCGCTTATTACTTCATTCCATTTTGAGTGCTGATCTCTTATCACTACTCTCATTTTTCTTTCTTGCAAAAAGTCTTCCATCCAATTTAGCAATTTACCTTGTATTCCTCCTTCATATTCTAATTTCTTAAGCAATTTCTTATGTGGTACTTTGTCAAAAGCTTTTTTTAGGTCTAGAAATGCACAATCAGCCCATCCATCTCTTTCTTGTATTATATCTATTAGCCTTGAATAGAAACATATTAAATTGGTGACGCATGACCGTCCTTGTCTGAATCCAAATTGCCTTGGATTTAGTACGTTGTTTTTTTCCAAGTATTTTACCCATCTACTTTTGATAATTCTTTCACAAATTTTTGCTATTGTACTTGTTAGAGAGACTGGTCTATAGTTGGTAGGTTCTTCTTTATTTCCTCCTTTATATATAGGTACTATATTTGCTTTTTTCCAATCTTCTGGAACTTTTCCTTCTTTTAAGGAACTGCTTATTATGCTATGTATTTTGTCTGCCAGTTCATTCCTGCATTCTTTCAGAATCCAGTTTGCTATTTCATCTGGCCCATGCGATTTTCTGACATCAAAATTACCCAAGTGTGTCAATATTTCATTCTTTGTTACTTCTATTTCTTCCATAGGGGGGACTTTTTCTTTCCACTCAATCTCTTCAGGTTGTATATTTTCCCTTGTAAACACTGATTTAAAATGTTTGTTCATAATTTCTGCCATTTCCATTTCCTCAGTGTATTCAACTCCTCCTTGTCTCAATTTCTCCAAGTCTTGTTTGTTTTTCAGTTTATTGTTTACAAATCTGTAGAATAGTTTTGGTTGATCTTTACACTTTTCTATAACATCTTTTTCATATTTTCTTTTTTCCTCTCTGCACTTTTGTACATATTCATTTCTATAACCAGTATATATTTTCCATTTTTCAGGTCTTCTGTCTTTTTTCCATCTGGTCCAGGCTTTGTCTCTTTTGTCTTTTAACTCCCTACAACTTTTGTTGTACCAGCATTTTACATATTCTTTTTCTTGTTTTTGTCTTGGGACATACTTTTCCACTCCTTTTTTGTAAATTTTTGTCAAAATATTCCATTTCTCTTCCACTGATGTTTCTTCTTTGTATATTTCTTCCCAGTTTTCTTGTTGGAAGAATTCTCTTATTTTATCAAAGTTTGTTTTTTCATACATCATTCTTCCTTTTCTATATTGTTCATTTCTTTTCATATATTTTTCTTCATTAAGTTCCAGTTCAATCAATATGTGGTCACTTTTACCTATTGGTGTTTTATATTCAATCTTGTCCACTATTCTAGGTTCAGATGTAATTATTAAGTCTAGCCTCGATGGTTCTTCTTCATTTCTATACCTAGTGTTCTCTTGTATCCATTGTGTCATTGAATGGTCAGTAATCATCTCAAGTAGAGCATTTCCCCATGAGTCATCACCACTCTTTACTGTCATTTCTTCCCAGCAGATTTCTTTGCAATTAAAGTCGCCCATCATAACTATTCTTCCTCCGTCTTCCATTATTTTAGTTAATGCTATCTTTGTGTCCTCTAGCATACTTTTATATTCACTCTCCTCCCATGAGGCTGTTTTCGGAGGCACATAATTGATCACAAATTTTCTGCTCTTCTTATCTCTGTCTTCCACTTCTATCATAATCATCTCTACTGTATTCTTTCCATATATGACACCTTTCACGTTTATATCCTTCTTAGTCAGGAACATAACTCCACCCCCTTGCTTTTTCTCTCTGTTTCTAATCCAATAATTGTATGCATCATGTCCTACACTGTTGGGTGGTAGTGGGCCTTTTAATTTTGTTTCTACAATTCCCATTATGTCCGGTTCTTTTTCTTTCAAATAATCATTCAGCTCATTCAATCCTGTTATTAATCCATCTATATTTGTGTAAGACACTCTTAGTTTTCTGCCACTTCCATTGTGTTCTCTGTTTCCCTTATGTTTTTCTTTTGTATGTCGAAGTTCCTTAGTTTCATGTTCACTACTCTCCAATAGAATCTCTCTTTCTCTGACTCCGTTCTGTTCTCGTTTTTTGTCTTAGCTTCCAGTCTTTTCTGCTTTTCTTCCTCTCTTTCCTCTTTATTCATTTCTCTTTTTATCCATATCTTTTTGTGTTGTTCACTTGTTGCTAGTTTCCCTGTTTTGGATAAGATATTCTCTGCCGTTGTTTGTGACTTGAATTTAATCTTAATTGGTCTGGTCTTGTCTGTGCTATACTTTCCGAGTCTAAATTTCTCTTCGATTTGTTTCATAATTCCTGGTTCATCTGCCTGAACTGATTCTAGTAATTGGCTTACTTTTTCATTTTCCTCTTTGATTCTTGTGGTTCTATCTGTGTTGTGTTTCTCTTCCATTCCTAATATAATTATACATTTCTTCTTGTCTGCTAAATCCCTTACTATATTCTCCTTTTGTCTCATCACTTTAATAACTGAGTCTTCAGTATGTTCTTTCAATTGCTGTTTGACTATGTCAGTGAATGAAATCTTATTTCCTTCTTGGGTTTGCTTCCAATTTTTACTTTCTTTAGCTATTGTTTCTCTGTTTTCTTTACTATTCTTCTTCAATTCCTCATTCTCCCCCTTTACCTCTCTTAACTGTCTTTTTAGTTCTTCTATTTCATCAGTTAAGTTTTTATTCGCCTTTTCCAGTTCTTCCAATCTTTCAACCCTTTTTAAAATGGTGTTCATATGACCTAACCTACTCTCCAAGTCCTCGATCACCTTATCAACCTTCTTCTCTAGTCTTGTCAGTCGGGGGGGGTTTGTGTCCCCCCCACTCTCTTTAAATCCCTTGAAAATATTCTCATCACTTTCTGCTATATTGCTCCTATCTATACCTCTAATCTTCACATTCATATTAGACATGTTATCATCCAACTCGTCTTGGGGTCGTTTGTCTACCTTACGGCGGCCCGTCAGGGCCATTTCCTCCACCTCCTCATTACCTTCCATTTCCCCAGCAATCCCTCCCCCTCTCCTCTTTCCTTACTTTCCCACTACTCCACGAGCAATTTCCCCCCCCCTGCAAATACAAAAAGGCACTTCTCTTTGCGTTGGTATCCACAATCTGCACTTTTCTTCAGAGCGTTCTTCAAGCCGTCCGTTCGTTGAAAGTGTGTGTGTGTGTGTGTGTGTGTGTGTGTGTGTTGGACGGGAGTGTGAATTATTTTGACCCTTATAAGGGTGAAGATGCTATTGGTATACTGATGTGCTGTGTCTTGCTACATCGCTTATGACCAAGGTCAGTAGGCGAGACATGGGGATGACCCGTCATCCAGGAGGAGCCAAGATAAGAGGGAGGGAATGGGGGTCAATGGGAGTGGAGTGTATGGGGATGGAATGGGTGAGAGTAGATTGCCTTTGACTTACCTCCATTGTAAGGGGGAAAATGACGTTAGTATATGTTTGTTTGTATGTATGTATGTATGTATGTATATATATATATATATATATATATATGTATATATATATGTATATATGTACATATATATTAGTTAGTTAGTTATTGTTGTCCATCGATACGATGACGACGTCACTCCGTGCGTGAATCGGTGAAGTTTATTTTATTTTATTTTATTTTTACTTTTTTTTTTATGTATTTACATGGGATCTTTGGTGGCTCCTGAGGCCAGCCATAGAGGCACAACTCCTTCCACATTGGTCACACACGTGCTGCTCGAGATGTGGGCGCCGTTGTGTGTGGCGTCTGGCTCTGCAAGCTTCAGCCTTTTTCTCGTAGTCCTCTCTAAAATAATATGCCCCTCTTTGCAAATTAGATCTCCATTGTTTCCTGTCAGATGCTTCCCTTTCGAGGGCTGCTGGGTTGATGTTGAATTTCTTAAGAGAGTCCTTAGTGTGATCTTTAATTCTCTTTTTGGGCCTGCCAACGGTACGTTGCCCATTGTAAAGTTCCCCATAAGTAACAATATGGGGTAGTCTATTGGTGGGTTTGCGGATGATGTGGCCAGTCCAATGGAGCTGCCTTTGTATGAGGATTTCTTCGAGGCAAGGTATATTCATACGCTGCCTTATCGCTGTGTGGGGGATTTACATATATATACATATATATATTATATATATACATATATATGTATATATGTGTATATATATATATATATATATATACATATATATATATATATATAATACAGGTAAACGTCGACTTACGATGGCATTAGGTTTCGATAAATCCATCGTAAGACGATTTCATCGTAAGTCGATCCCCAATTTGTGTATCACTCTGTTCCGTGGTCACTGTACCTAGCCTACCTGTATATTAACCACCAGAGATACTGAATATAGCCTATTAAACATGTACAGTAGTTTATTTAATTACTTTTATCCTTTTTACCATATTCAAACACTATAATATGTATTTTCAGTACGGAACTTAAATCTCGCGGGCAGCAGCCAATGCCAGCCGTACGACGTGTCGTAATAATACTCGCATCATAAAATATAGTCACCGCTTATATCGATCGTTCTCTCTTTCACCCGCGAATTTTGAAAACCACAGAGAATGGGATTCAGGGCACATTTGAGAGAATGTAAAAACACAGGGGCGACTACAATAAATATAATCATGACGCCGATATGGCAGCGTCGCGAATCCACTTGCTCCTCATGACGCCTACGTGTGCGGCACCGTATGGAAGGGGTTAAATATATCATATCGTCGTCGTCGTCATCGTAAAGTCGAACAATCGTAAGTCGCGGCCATCGTAAGTCGACGTTTACCTGTATATATATATACATATATATATATATATATATATATATATATATATATATATATATATATATACATATATATATATATGCGGAAAAACCATCGAGGAAAAAGATAAACTGATGACCAAGCGCTTTTGTCTATTCAGACATCCTCAGGGTACATAGAAATGAAAAAGGACACAATCAGGAAGGGAACCGGAAAGGTTGTGAGGCTCTATTGTCGACCTGACCCGTTCGCGGCAGCGGACGTTCGAGCCACTACCTTTTTCACAATAAAATTGTCCAGTTTGTACATACCATAAGTTAGATTTAAGTTATTGATAAATGTATCTTTGATCAGACTGGATTCTATTATATTTCTAGTCAAATATGACTTATCTTTAACAATTTCTTTAGCACCAACCCAATTTATGCAATGATTAAAATCCCTTAGGTAAATAGATAATGCATTAGAAATTTGCCAACTCTTGACGCTATATTGATGTTGTTTTAACCTTACTTTTAATTCTTTTCCAGTCTGACCTATATAGCATTTGTCGCAATTTTTACATGGAATTGAATAGATGTATCCTTCTTCCTTTTAAGGAGCGTTTTTAATTAGGAGACTTCTAACTGTATTGGAGTTCTTAAATGCCACTTGAATGTTGAAAGTCTTAAGAATATGAGGTAGTTTGACGAAATTCTCGTTGAAAGGGAGCACAAGTAGGTTTTTTACATTAAAGGTTTTACTAGCTTTTTCCTCGTAGAAAGATCTCTTTGCTGATTTATAAGAAATCTCCACGAGGTGCTTAGGATATTTTAATTTTGAAGCTATGTCAAATATTCTTAAGAGTTCATCATCCAAAAACTCCAGACTGCAAATTCTAGGGGCTCTCAGAAACATTGATAACAACACTGACATCTTTGTCCTGCAATGATGAGATGAGTAAAAATGTACGTATGAAAGGACATTGGTGGGTTTCCTATAGACGTCAAATTTGAAGGACCTTTCCTTTCTGTAAATCATTACATCAAGGAAAGGTAAATGACTATTTTTTTCTATTTCCATGGTGAATTTAATGGAAGAGACCAAGGCACTGAGTTTAGTTAAGAAAAAAGTAGGACCATCATTTGCAGGCCAAATACATAAGATATCATTAATGTATCTGTACCATATGACATACTCGTAATGGGGGAGAATCTTAGGTAATAACTTAGTTTCAACAAATTCCATGTAAAAATTGCTAAGAACTGGAGAAAGTGGGCTACCCATAGCCTTACCAAACTTTTGCTGGAAACAATTACCGTCAAATACAAAATATGAGTCGACAGTGCATAATCTAATTAAATCAATGATAGTGGTGGTAGGAAGTGGCAACTCAAGTTTCTTCAATTCTTCTTCAAGGTACACCAACAGATCAAAAACAGGTACACGAGCAAATAATGAAGTAACATCATAACTTATCAATCTAAAATGGTAATTTGAATTTAGGTTATTAAGCTTATCAACTAAATCTACATTGTTCTTTATGTGGCTACTGGAGATGAAGCCTACAAGAGGACTTAAAATAGACACAAGCCACTTAGATACTTCATAACTGGCAGATCCTATGGAACAAGTAATAGGTCTCACTGGGTTATCAGGCTTGTGTCCTTTTTCATTTTTATGTACCCTGAGGATGTCTGAATAGACGAAAGCGCTTGGTCATCAGTTTATCTTTTTCCTTAGTGATTTTTCAGCATATTCAGAATCACTAGTTTATGTGATTTCTCATGCTCTGTCTCTAAGCAATGGGTACAATAGGCGGAGATTTGTATTATATTTTCTGATTCTGTTATTCAATTCAGGTTTTCCTTGTCAAATTTCACTCCGAGATAACTAAGATTATTTACCTGATTTAATTCAGTATCTCCAACAGTGACATGGGTCTGTTTGTTTCTTCTTCCTATGTACATGACATCCGTTTTACTCCTATTTATTTTCATGCCTCTCTCGTTCACGATGTTATTCCACCTCATCATTGCATCCTGTACTTGTTCCTCGGAAACAGTGACTACTCTGCTACGTCGTCCGCGTAAGTTTTGTATTATCTTGTCTAATTCTGTATTATTGTACTCACATACACCCACACGCACCCACACACACACACACACACACGCACACATCCGCACACACACAGGCACATATACACACACACACACGTGCACACACATACACGCACACACACACACATATATATATATATACATATATTTATATATACATATAATATATATATATGTATATGTATATATATATACACACACACACACATATATATATATATATATATATATATATATACATATGATACATGTATATATATATATATACACATAAGATACATGTATATATATATATATATATATATATATATATATATATATATGTATACATATATACATATATATATATATATATACATGATACATTTCTATATATATGTATATATATACATATACATATAATATATGTATATATATATATATATATATGTATATATATGTATATATATATGTATATATATGTGTATTTATATGTGTATATATGTGTATATATATGTGTGTATATATATATATGTGTATATATGTGTATATATATATATGTATATATATATATATATATATATATATGTGTGTGTGTGTGTGTATAGATGGATATCAGGACAATTAAGCAGAAAGATAATAGATAGTAGAGAGAAAGAGAGACACAACTCAATACTTCTTCTCAACCGACGCTAGCACCAACAAGTGGAAGACACAATCTGGGGAGCCCACGACATTACCTTCTTTCGAAACCCGCTTCGCCCTTCGTCTAAGTCCATTGGGAGGTTTCTATGACGATTAATTTTTGAGTTCGATATCCCCACGGAGGGACCATAAACCCCTCAAGGAGCAATGGCCCCGGACCTTAACAACGAAGAACTTGCCGCAAAGGTCCGGGGGCTAAGAGAAGAGAATAAAGAAATCGCAGAGTGTCTACAAGCGCTCCAAGGGAGGCTCCGGCGGAGGAAAGCCTTTTCGAAAGAAAACATCATGGACGTGGCACCAAATGTTCTCGAAGCTGCTTCCTGCTCGACAGAGTTGGCTCATTTCTGCCACTCGAGGAGACGCCCCGGCGCGTCGGATGAGCCCCGAGAAGTCACGGTGGCTCGATTAGTGTATTTTTTCGAGCCGCCGAAAATAATGAATGTGGCTCCAGAGACGCACGATGCAGCAAAGTGCCCAACAGAGGTGGCACGTTTCTGTTATCCACGGAGACGCCTCGGCGCGTCAAATAATCCTCACGAAGTCCCCGTGGCCGAGCTCATCGACTTGTCAGAGCAGGCCGACGCTCCCAAAGGGGCTAACATCGTCGACTCAATTAGTCCGAGCCGCCGAACATTATGGATGTGGCACCAAGAGGCGCTCGAGTCAGTGAAGTGCCCAACAGAGGTGGCACGCTTCTGCTATCCACGTAGACGCCCCGGCGCGTCAAATAAGCCTCAAAAAGTCCCCGTGGGCGAGCTCATCGACTTGTCAGAACAAGCCGACGACCCCACTAGGCCTGACAACGTCGACCCGGGCCTTAACACAGTTTCAACCATTTAAAAACTGTAGGCAAAGTTCGAAAAGAAAACGAACAAAAGCTCGGCCACCGAAGAAGAGAGCCAAGTGGGTGGCTCAAACAAGAAAGAAGAAAAGAGACCGTTCGAACGGGTAATCCAAGGGCCAGCTCCCCTTATAAAGCGCCTAAGGATTGGCAGTGCCGCAATAAAACGTGCAACACTGCCAATCCGCGGTTCACGGAACCAGGTCTTCAGGATCTTAGGTGGCAGCCAGATTATGACCCAACTTCCGTCTCTCGTCTTCAGGAAGACGAAACCAACCGAGGGTCTACCCTCAAACGCGGGCGGCGACGCATTTCGGCCGTTTGAAGAGGGTGAAGACCACCCAATCTTCCGAGTGATGGACCTTTTGTAGACCGATCTTCACCGGGTGTGTGTTCCGCCCTCAGCATCAGAATCGGCATACACGCATGTACCACGGATTGACAGTGGCACACGTTTCATCGCGTCACTGCCAATCCTTCGGCGCCTTACAATGGGAGCTGACTCCGTTGGATTGCCCGTTCGAACGGGCTCATCTTCTTTCTTGTTTGAGCCATCCGCTTGGCTCTCTTCTTCGGTGGCCCAGTTTTTTTTCTCGAACTTTACATCCAGTTTTTAAATTATCAAAACTGTGTTCAGGCTCGGATCGACGTTGTATATATATATATGTGTGTGTGTGTGTGTGTGTGTGTGTGTGTGTGTGTGTGTGTGTGTGTGTGTGTGTGTGTGTGTGTGTGTGTGTGTGTGTGTGTGCGTGCGTGCTCCTTGTGCGATACCAAGCTGGAGGTGTCCCCCACTGAGGAGGGAGCGACTGGGTTCGGCCTCCAGGACTGGCGGCGCCCTCCAGAGTCCCGAGTCGCCCTCGAGGACAACCTCCAGGAGCTCGTGTCTTCCTGGAGGCAAGAGGAAGGATCTTGCTCCTCGGTCACCGAAGAAGTGACATCGTCCTCGTCATCTTCTTCGGTGCCGTGTGCCCAGCAGTTGTTGTCTCCCCATAGACAGAACATGCAGTTCTCTGGGTCTGGGATGAACTTTACATACATCTTCGTGGGCTGGTCCGTCCTTGAAGCTGAGGCTTCTTCGAGCTCCTCTTCAACGGGTTCCGGGCTTGTTATCCTTCTTGAATTAGTCCTTGGGATTGGGCTTCGTCTTCTGGCTGGAGTGGGCCGCGGGGGAAGTCTTCTCCAGAGTGGAAACCCTGGCCGCTCGATGACCCTCGTATCGAGCTCTTCTGGGCAGGAGCTCTTGGTTTCGAGTATCCGCCAAGCCTGGTGATATGGCCTCTTCCAGGCTCTAGCCTAGCTGCTGTGGGCGCCGTCGGTAATCATTCCTGTGACAAGTCTGGCCTTCCACGGTGTCGAGGCTCAGCAGGTGTGACTCCGCTTGTCGCTTCTCCTTTTGCTACCGATGCTGATGGTCAGTCGGTCGAGCGAGTGGCAAACAAAAGGCGAAATGTCTTGAAGAGGCGAATCATAAAACTCTGTAGTTGGTAATTGACACGCATACACACACACAAACAGACACACACACACATATACACACACACGCACGCACGCACGCACACACACATATACACGCACACACGCGCGCACACACACACACACACGAGCACACACACACACACGTATACGCAAACATACTCATATCCAAAAGCACACGTAGATACACTCACACTGATGCACACGCAAACATATTCACTCACACATACTCTCTCTCTCACACACACACACACACACACACACACACACACACACACACACACACACCTCGTGGAGCTGTGGTTAGAGTTCTTGCCTGCCACTATGGCGGTCCAGGTTCCACTCCCGCTCTGGGCTGAAATAATTTCAATATCGCTAAGAAAATGAGAGTGATGAGTGAGGAGAATGGAGGAGAAATAAGGAAGGATGAAGTGAAGGCAGCTGAAGACGATGAAAGCAGATAAGGCACCTGGTCTGGATGGATGCCATGCAGAATGTCTAAAAAAAGGAGGTACAGTGATGGTGGACTGGTTGGTGAGGTTATTTAATGTTTGCTGGAGAGAAGGTTGAGTGCCGGAGGACTGGAGGAGTGCTTGTGTAGTTCCACTTTACAAGGGAAAGGGGGGCAAGTGTGAATGTAGTAGTTTCAGAGGGATTAGCTTGTTAAGTGTAGTTGGGAAGGCTTATGGGAGGACCTTGAATGAGAGGATTAGGAGAGGAACAGAGGGAGTAATTGGTGAGGAACAGTGTGGATTTAGGACAGGTAGAGGTTGTGTAGATCAGATTTTTGTGGTAAGACAGATATGTGAGAAAGCTAAAGGAAAGGGGAAGGATGTTTTTTGGGCCTTTATGGATTTGGAAAAGGCTTACGATAGGGTAGACAGAAAGGCACTGTGGGAGGTTATGAGGATATACGGGATAGGAGGAAAGCTTCTCGGAGCTGTCAAGAGTTTTCATGAGAGTAGTAGAGCTTGTGTCAGGATTAGAAATGGAGAGAGTGAGTGGTTTGAGGAAAAGGTGGGACTTCCTCAAGGATGCGTTATGTCGCCCTGGCTGTTCAACTTATACATGGATGGGGTAGTGCGAGAGGTAAATGCAAGGGTAGTGGGTCAGGGATTGGAGATGGTTAAAGAAAATGGAGAAAAGTGGGAGGTGAGCCAGCTGTTGTTTGCGGACGATACTGCATTTGTGGCAGGATCGGAGGAGGGACTGAGGAAGTTGGTGACAGCGTTTGGGAGAGTGTGATGGAAGAAAGCTGAAGATAAATGTGGGTAAAAGTAAGGTGATGAGATGTACAAAGGGTGAAAGTGGCAGTAATCTGGAAGTGAGCATTAAGGGAGAGGAACTGGAGGAAGTGGATAGTTTTAGATACTTGGGTGCAAATGTGGCAGGAAAAGGTGGAGTGAAGGTGGAAGTAGAATGTAGATTGAGAGAAGCGAGTAAATGCCTTAGTGGATTAAAAAGTGTAATGAGGAATAGAAATTTGGGAATGGATGCTAAGAGGAGGTTATATGAAGGAGTGATTGTGCCAACAGCACTGTATGGAGCAGAAACATGGAACATAATAGAGGAAGAGAGAAGGAGCTTGAATGTGTTTGAGATGAGGTGTCTGAGAAGTATGATGGGGGTTACTAGGCTAGATAGAGTGAGAAATGAGGAGATGAGGAGGAGAACAGGGGTGGAAAGGGAGTTGGGAGATAGGGTTGATGAAAGAGTATTAGGATGGCTTGGACACATGGAAAGAATGAGTGAAGAAAGACTAGTAAAGGAGGTATGGAAGGCAGATGTGGAGGGAGTGAACATGAGGGGACGTCCTAGGATGAGATGGATGGATGGGGTGAAGGGGGCTTTGGGGAAGAGGGGAATATCTGTTGAGGAAGGACGGGAGAGGACAGAAGACAGGGGTGAATGGAGAATGGTTGTATATGGAAGATGTTGTGATGCATGAGGTGGAATGGACGGGGGGATGGGGGTTGAGGTAGTGTGCGTGAGCAAAATTTTGACGCAGCCCGAAGGGATTTCTCCCCGTCTTCTCCTTTATATGGGGGGACGGAGGGGGGGGGTCTCCGATTTAATGAAGCGGCCTTGCTGTGGATGTGCTGTGTTTTGCGACACTGCTTCTGACCCAGGGCAGTGGACAAGGTGCAGGGATGACCCGTCATCTAGGAGGTGCTAAGATGGGAGGGAGGGTGGAGGGGTGTGGAGTGTTTTCAGGGATGGAATGGGTGGGAATGATTTTATGCCTTTTTCTTTTTGGCTACCTCCCTAGTAAGGGGGAAAGAGCCTTGGTATATGTATGTATGCTTCGCTGCGGGGTGTTACTCCAACTCTCGTGGGCGAGGAGTTGGGTGTGTGTGTGCGTGTAAGGTCACAGTATTACCCATAGATCAGTCATGTGAGCTCTCAGCTCTTATCCGGGAGGTTAATAACTGTCGATCACGATTCCAACACGTGATACAAGACCAAGGTGAATCAAATACGCATACACAGACACGCACACAAGAGCGCACGCACACATTCCCATAATGCAACAAAGGCAAAAACATTTTCGGAAAGGTCAACATTTTTCCTCTCAGCCAAAAATCTCTCTCGATTTTTCTCTCTCTCTCTCTCCTTTTCCCATCAATCTTTGTTATTATTCTCATACTAAGACTCTTCGCCCTCTACTCCTTCCTCTTCTTTCACCATCTCATCTTATTCTTTGTTTTCTCTTTCCTCAAATTCTACGTTTTACTTTTTTATCTCTTGTTTCCTCTCCTCCTTCTTTCTTTATCCTTCTTCCTCTTCTTCTCCTTTCTCTTCACCATATGTCGACCCCATCACTTTCATTTCAGTTCCCTTCATCTCTGTGTAATTACTGATTTAATTCTGTTTACTGTTCCCTTGTATTCTTTTGTATTTCTTCTGCCACTTACGAATTCCTTTACTTAAGTATGTTTCCACCATATCTTCTGTTATGAGTTAGTAATGTTTCTCAATGGGGGTGAATGAAACTGGTAAAGAATTTTCTTCGTTTCATCTTCACTAATTCTCTACAACGTTATTGTCTTCGGTACACCAGAGAACTCCCGCCTGGTATCCCCAATCTACTCACAAAGCCATCTCTGTTCCGACGTCACTACTTAATACATGCAATAATCTTGATTGTCACGAATAAATGCCTCCCGTAAGGGCGTGACTTTTCTCCCAGGTACCAATAATTTTTTCTTCTCCTCCACCCTTCTTCAATCAGAAAGACTCTTACACCGTCTTAAGCAATACTGCTTACACAAGCAATCTCAACATCGAAGCGGAATGATTTAGTTAACATATTGTCACCTCTTCATTAAAATCTGTACCCTAGCTTTTGTTTACAAACTTTAGATGGTGAGCGACATTATGCAACTCTTTCGCGGCTATTGTTTTCTAGACATCTAACCCGGAAAAATGAAATTCTCGCCACCTACCCCTCTATCTACTTACTTGTCTACCTTTATCTACCAGCCTCTTACACCATATCATTTTCCTGGTTCCCTTTAGCCTCTTTTTTCCTCTTCTCTTTCTACTTTCTCTATTTTCTTTTCTCCCACCCTTTCTGGCGGGGAAGAAGGGGAAGAAGGGGATGAAAGGAAAGAAGAAGGGGAAGGAATTGAATTGAATAATTGGGATTTATCTGTCGTCGCAACATCAATGGTCATTGATGCCGTAGTATTTATGATTAAGAAAAGGAAATGGTAAAAAGCTTAAAAAATAAATAAAATAAAAAAAGATTGAAATCTAAAGATCATTGAGAAGATCAATAGCACTAAGAAGATTTAAAATAGACTTTATATTGCAGTTACATCCCAGAACACTTCGAGGGGACAGATCTCCTTCATCTCTGTGTTTTGACAAATATTGTTGTCTTTCTTCATCATAACTGGAGCATTCCACCATAATGTGTCTGATGGTCATAGGAACTAGGCAATCATTACAAAATGGAGGAGGACTGCCCTCCATTAGAAAGCCATGGGATAACCTAGAGTGACCAATCCTCAACCGGCTAAGGGTTACTTCCTGTTTTCTGTTCAGTAATGTATAAGACCAAGGATGAATAGTATCAGTAATCTTTCTCATCTTGTTACCAGCCTCAAGATCCCATTGGAACTGCCAAAGAGATGAGATTTTGGCTTTGATTAGAGGGATATACTCTTCATAAGGTATATGCTGTAAGCGAGGTAAGGGTGAGAGAGCGGCTTCCTTGGCCAATTTATCGGCCTGTTCATTTCCTGGTACTCCGACATGTGCTGGAACCCAGCAGAAATTTATTTCATTACCTCGACTCTCGATTAAAAAAAGCCATTCTAAGATCTTTAAAACTATTGGGTGCCTTGAGTCGAATTGTTCTAGAGACTGCAAGACACTCTGAGTCACTAAAAATTGTAAAACATTTGCCTCTCTTTTTCATGGAGGATATAATGTCCACGGCGGACAGTATTCCCGTCAGTTCGGCAGTGAAATTAGATGATGTATCAGGCAAGGTGCCCTTACGATTAAAATCATTTGAAAATATTCCAAAACCAACACCTGCGCTAGTTTTGGAGCCATCAGTAAAAACAAACACAGAGGTTGATTGATTTATGGAATTTTTGGCTCGAAGGCCAAGCGCCGGAGCTGGTAGGCCATTCAGCACATATTTATCTTATGGATAAAAATTCAAGTAAAACATTTAAAACAATAAACATTCACGAACACACATCAACAACATACATTCACAAGCATTCATATACACAATTTTAAATTTCATAAAATAAATTTATGTCTTTTAAAACTTTAAAACATTCTTCAAACGAGCTTCCTCCCCTAAAATTTGTTTAAAAGATAAATCTGTTAAAAAATTTGCCCTGCGCTTGTTAGAGAATGCAGGGCACTGAACTACAATGTGTTTAATTGTCAAAATTACTTGGCAAGTGGGACATTGGGGGGCCAGCCTTTCTGCTCCACTTGCCATCAAAAATCTATGAGTGATATAGGAATGGCCAATTCTCAATCTTGTCAAGACAATACTTGACCTTCTGTCCAAAGGAGGACACTTCCAAGGGTTCACCAAGGGGTGAATCTCTTTTAGTTTATAACTACCGTCCAGCCTTGTCCATTCTTCTTGCCCCTTTCCCATTGTGTAACAATGACTCACTTCTTTGAAGTCCGTATGTGGGACTTTTCAGTCTGTTACACGGCTGAGCCTAGTGGTGGCTTTGGCTGCAGCATCAGCCTGTTCATTTCCAGAGATACCCACATGGGACGGCACCCAGCAAAAGTTTACTTTTATTTTCTTTCTGTTGTTGATTAGAATTAACCAGTCCTGTATTTCTTGGATTAAAAAGTGAAGAGGTAAAAATGTATTTACAGAGGATAAAATGCTCATGAAGTCTGTAAAAATAACAACGTTCTTGTTGCATGGAACAGAATTAAAAACAAATTTGAGGGCGTTGCTGACTGCCTGCAGTTCAGCCATAAAAACAGAGCTAAAATCAGGCAATTTTCTCTTTAAAACTGTGCTATCACATACAACAGCACAACCAACACCATCTTGGGATTTTGATCCATCTGTATAAATAAAAATTGAATCAGCATGCACTGATAAATGTTCTAAAAATTCACTTTTTAGCTCTACAGCACTTCTATTTTTCTTCTTTTTAAGAGGACATATTTCAGTGGGGCATTGGTTCCAAGGAGGGAATTTGGGAGGCGTGATCTCAGCAATTGTGTTAGGAACAAGTCCTACCTTCTCTGTCCCAACTTCACATCTCACTTCTAAAGGTTTCGGTAGAGTACTTTTCCTTGGAGCTCTGTCTACCAGCTGCTTTACAAATTTGAAGTTTGGATTCTGTTTGGATGTCAAGACCCGAGATATATATCTAAGGCTTAATTCCTCCCTGCAAATATAGAGGGGAGGAATTCCTGCGTCCACATACAAGTTATCCACTGGAGATGTTCTATAGGCTCCCTAACAGATCCGTAAAGCCATATTGTGGACTATATCAAGCTTTTTCAGTGAACTTTTACATGCAGATTCCATAAATTTGACATCCATAATCCATTTTCCTAAGGCACAATGATTGGTAAAGCCTTATTAAAGTTACACGATCTGCTCCCCAGTTGAAATGAGACACTACCTTTAGTATATTAAGTCGCTGTTTAACAGTGTATACAACCTCGTTTATGTGATTTGTGGATGTCAGCCTTTTATCCAATACCAGACCCAAGTATTTTACTTGATCTTCATACGGTAATATGACACCCTCTAAGAATAGTGTTGGTATTTCTTCCTTGCGTCTTAGTCTGGAAAACCTTATGGCTTTGATTTTTTCAGCAGAGAATGTGAAGCCCCAGCTATTAGCCCATGCTGTTGCTAAGTTAATAACCTCTTGAATCTTTTGGCCCGTTTCTAATGTTGTCGATTTGCTGCACACAGCAGCGAAGTCATCAGCATAAGCCAATCCATGAACTCCTGTGGGAACTTGTTCTAATAAACTATTAATGGCTATGCTGAAGAGTGTAGGACTCAGAACACTTCCTTGGGGAATCCCTTCCTCTTGAAGATATGCACAAGAGAAAGAAGAGCCCACTCGGACTTTTAGATAACGGTCAGATAAGAAGTCCTTTAACCAACTGAACATATTACCCCCGATACCCCACTCTGCAACTTGCTTCAGAATGCCTCCCCGCCAGGTAGTATCGTAGGCATTTTTCAAGTCAAAAAAACACACCAATGCTCGAGTTCTGAATTGTGAAGGCATTCTGAATCTCACGAGTGATAAAAAGTAAGGGGTCCAGAGTGCATTTATTCCTTCTAAATCCAAACTGTCTGTTAGATAGGAGATTTTCAGATTCCAAAAAACAAACTAAACGCGTATTAACCATTCTTTCATAGATCTTACAAATGCAGTTTGTGAGAGCAATAGGTCTGTAACTTTGTGGATCATGAGAGTCTTTTCCTGCCTTTAAGATTCCTATGATGATTGAAGTCTTCCAAGATTTAGGAGAAGATTCAGAAGACCAAAATTTGTTCAGCACATTTAAGAGGAATTTCTTCGACAATATGGATGTGACCAACCATGGATTAAAGAATGTCATCCTCTCTAGGAGAGGTTGGGGAGGATAGAGATAAAGCATGATCCATTTCATCCAAGGTGAAGAGAAGATTATATGCCTCCGAGTTCGTATTGGTAGGAGGAATAATCGTGGTCTTGGCTCTAATTCTTCTAAAATTATCTGAATAATGTAGAGGGCTTGAAATATCAGCATAATGTCTTCCAAAAGCCTCTGCTACTTCTCTTGTATCTGATATAAAAGAGTCATTTATCTTCACAATGGGTAAAGGGTTGATTTATGGAATTTTTGGCTCGAAGGCCAAGCACCGGAGCCGGTAGTCCATTCAGCGCATATTTATCTTTTAGATTAAAAAAAATAAATAAATAAAAATCAAATTCAAGTAAAACAGTTAAAACATTAAACATTCACGAACACACATCAACAACATACATTCACAAGCATTCATATACACAATTTTAAATTTCATAAAATAAATTTGTCTTTTAAAAACTTTAACACATTCTTCACACGAGCTTCCTCCCCTAAAACTCCTTTAAAAGATAAATCTGTTAAAAAATTTGTCCCGCGCTTATCAGAGAATGCAGGGCACTGAGCTAAAATGTGTTTAATTGTTAAAACTACTTGGCAAGTGGGACATTGGGGGGCCAGCCTCTCTGCTCCACTTGCCATCAAAAATCTATGAGTGATATAGGAATTGATTGATTGATTGATTAATTAGAGTGGGCAAAAGCCCGGCACAGGGTCGTTGGACCATTCGTGCCATGGGATAAAATAGATAACGAGATTAAAATATTAGATTCTAAAAATTAAAACAACTACAACGTTATTGTCTGACTAATTATTAAAATAATCTACGAAATATATACGAAGCCTAGACATTAAGTAGCGAACTACAATAGAAGTAAGATTACCAATACATAGGTACGACACAGTTAAGATTAAATATAATAGAATAAATTAACGTCTTTTAAAAATCCTACAAGGGGTTGTATTATGGGTGTAGCACCAAGCATCTTACGGAGGTCACGAGGGAGGCCCCACTTCCGCCGCCAAGGCTCGTAGTATCTGCACTCGAGCAGGAAATGACGAACGGAAAAGGGAGAGCCACACCTCTCGCAAGAAGGGGGAATCCGGGGAAGAGAGAATAAAAATTCGTGGGTTATCTTTGTATGTCCAATACGTAAACGGTTTAAAAGTTTCGGATAGAAACGGTTGTGGTGGGAAAGAAGTGGCCAGCGATCTGCAGAACATTTTATGCTCCGTAGCTTTTGGTTCGTTCTAATATTGTCCCAGGTGGTGTCAAACTTTCTACGCACGCGGGAGATGGTAGTGCGGATGTCGGAAAAGGGAGAGTCCCCGCGCGATGGTAAGGGACGGGCCACCGCAGATTTGGCCGCTCTGTCCGCCTTCTCATTGCCAATGATACCAACGTGTCCAGGGGACCAGCAGAATCGGACAGTTTTTTCCCTGGCTGCTGTTCTCGTTAGCCACTCTTGGATCTCAGATATCACGGGGTGGGACGGAATAAAATTAGTAAGTGCTAAAATTGATGATTGAGAGTCGCTATAAATGGTAAAATCATTAAAATCTGAATTAAGAATAAAGTGCTTCAAAGCGAGTAAAATTGCGTAAAGTTCAGCCGTAAAGACAAATGAGGTGAAGGGTAATTTTGCCGTGAAAGTTTGAGACGATGTTACGACTGCGCAGCCCACACCAGCGGGAGATTTTGACCCGTCAGTATAGACCGCGATGGAGTCGGCATGTGATTCTTTATGCTCCTCAAACGAGGCAGCAACGATGTAGGGCAGGTGTCCACTTTTTGATTGTTCCATGGGGCAGAACTCGGGAATGGGCTTGCACCAAGGTGGGGTATCAAAGTTTCTGGATTCGGACACCTTAAGGGGGCAGTCGCTTCCCTCCTCAAGTAGACGGAGCGCGCGTATGTGTGCTGGGACTGAAGCCGATCTTTTGGTGTTGTATGTATCCCCGAGTCTCACGTTATTAACCACGTCAAAAGATGGTATCTTTCTGAACGATTTGCACTTGAAGTAAAAGGAGAGTAAAAGTTGCTCCCTTCGGTTAGAGAGCGGCAAATCGCCAGAGAGGACGTAGAGGGATTCGACAGGAGAGGTACGGTAGGCACCAGTACACAGTCGCAAAGCCTGGTGGTGTACTGTATCGAGGGAGCGGAGGGACGTCGCACTTGCCGAGGAATAGATCTGGCACGCGTAATCCAGCCGTGATCTTATGAGGGCGTGGTATAATCTGAGGAGCGAAGGCTGGTCCGCTCCCCAGTCGCGTCCAGAAACCGTCTTTAAAATGTTGAGGGCGGAGAGGGAAGATTGTCTAAGATTGAGTATGTGGTTGTTCCAAGTAAGGTTTTGGTCAAAAATGACCCCAAGAAACTTAGTCGACTGCTCATAGGGTATTGGAATGCCTCCCAGAATAATATGTGGAGGAACTTTCTGGCGCGGTCGTTGTTGAGACTTGCAAAAGTGCATCGCCACCGTCTTCGATGAGGAGAATCGGCAGCCTCTGCGAGAGGCCCAGGAAGTAGCAGCATTTACACCGCTCTGAGTGCGTGTGATTGCTGTGAAAAGGTTTATGGAGGAGAAGTACAAAAGGAAGTCATCAGCGAAGAGTGAGCACTGGAGTGAAGTGTCTGCCTCAGCAACCGCCTGGACTATTCCATTGATGCTGACCAAGAACAAGGTGGGGCTGATGACGCTGCCTTGGGGGACACCTTGCTCCTGGGGTTTGGGCGACGAATATGCTCCACCGATCTTCACTCTCAGAGTCCTATCTGATATGAAAGCTCGAAGGAAGGAAAACATCCTACCCCTTACTCCCATCTCGAGGAGGTTCATCAAGATACCCCCTCTCCAAGTCGTGTCGTACGCCTTCTCCAGGTCGAAGAAGACGGCGATGGTATTCATGTTGCGCACTAGGGCGTCCTGCACGTGTGTCGAAAAACGGAGTAGAGGACCTAAGGTGGAGCGGTGTCGACGAAAGCCGAATTGGTAAGGGGTGAGGTGGTCTCTACTCTCCAGGTAGTGGGTAAGTCGAAGGTTGACCATCCTCTCAAATATCTTGCATAATACACTCGTCAGGGCGATCGGCCGGTAACTAGAAGGGATCTGGTGATCCTTGCCTAGCTTGGCTATGGGGATGATCGTAGACAATCGCCAAGATAATGGTAAGAGACCAGAGTACCAAATCCTGTTATATATTGCTAGAAGGGTTATGAGAGTCTCCGAAGGAAGGTGTTTAATCATGTCCACACTAATCGTGTCGTCGCCTGGGCTAGTATTCGGCGTCTGGTCGATAGCATGCTTGAGTTCGCGGAGGGAGAAGGGCAGATTGTAAGTTTCAGTGTCGGTAGGAGCGTGGTCATCAGAATTCGTCACGTGATCCGGTAGCTGGAGTTCTCGATGTAGGGCAGTAGAGCTGGAAATACGGGAGAAGTGTGTGGCGAGTTCCTCGGCCACCTCGCACGGGTCTGAGATAACGGTGTTATTTATAAGGAGAGACGGTTGAGGAGATGGTATGTACCTGCCGGAAAGCTTCTTCACTCGGTTCCAAACTGACGCCGAAGGCGTCGACGTTTTAATGGTCGATACGTAGTTCTGCCATGATATGCGCTTCGCCTCCTTCATATACTTTCGTTTGGTCGCAACCGCTTTCTGGTATACCATCTTATTGGTCTCCGTCGGAAGGCGACGGAAACGCCGGTAGCAGGAACGAGCGGTGTCACGAAGCTTCCGGCAGGTGTTGTCCCACCAGGGAACAGGTGGTCTGCCAATCGGTGGGCGGCTAACCGGTATAGAACCGCCGGCGGCGTTAAGAATAATTGAGACGAATTGATTATAAGCTTGAATCGGGTCATCCACTCGCAAGTCACTTAGTTCGGAGCACAGCTCCCCAAAGAGTGGCCAATTTGCCGCTTTCAACTTCCACCTTTGGGGCTGGGAGATGGGGGGAGGAGAAACACGAGAGACTACTATCGGGTAGTGGTCGCTGCCGTGTAAATCCGCACACACCCTCCAGGAGAAGTCCACGAGGACCGCTGAAGTGCAGATTCCGAGGTCCAGGACAGAAGTAGTGTTGAGGAAGATGTTATGATAAGTCGGGTTTTCATCGTTAATGAGGGAGACCTCGTTCTCCTCTAAAAGTTTTTCAATGGCGCGGCCCTTCTCGTTACGGGAAGAGCTATGCCACAAAGGACTGTGTGCGTTCAGATCACCAAGAATGATAAATGGGGGTGGGAGTGCATCGACAAGTTCTTGGATGTCGGAAGCATTAACGCTAGAGCTTGGTGGCAGGTATAGGGAGCAGATTGTGTAGCTCTTGCTAAGGATGGCCCGTACAGCGGTCGCCTGGAGAGTTGTGCGCAAAGGGATGGTTGAATGCTGAACGCTTGCGTGGACGACTATTGCAGCACCGCCCCTGCTTGGAGAACCGGCTGCAGGAACGGTACCGTAGAACCTGTAGTTCATACCTAGATTATAGTGACTGGAGGGAAGCATAGTTTCTTGAAGACAGACAACTCCGGGGTTGTGTTCACGGAGGAGGTACTTCAATTCCTCCCCGTTCGCACGAAGACCTCGGATGTTCCATTGAAGGAGTGTCGTGGGTGGTGAGAATTTAAAGAATTAATTAGAGTGCCGCCCCCCGATGGGGGACGGCTTAAGTTGGCCATCATGGGGTTTACGAGATTCGCGTCCCATAGGAGTTTTTTGAGGTAAGGTCTTGGCTCTCTGGTCTCTTTCTTTCGGTCTTTGTTCTGGTGATTTAGAAGATGGATTGGGATTAGGTGGCGGTTGTTTCCTCGACGGATCTGGCGTGGTTTTGATAGGGTGAGGTTGTGTAAGCTTTTTATTGGATTTGGGGGACAATGAGGGAGGAGGCTGAAGGGAGGTGTTGGAGGGCGCGGTCTTGGATGGGCGGTCGTTCGAGTCGCCGTCGGGCAGGGGTCGTTTCTGGGGAAGCTTCTTGCCGGAAAGGGCAGGGTGATGTTTAGGTAACTGCGGGAATGATGGAAGGTCCAAGAGCGAAGTTGTGGAGTTGCTTGGGCTCTTCATCATAACGTCTTCGGTGTCAGGAATCTCCCCATCCTGCACAGACGACGGGGTGGAAATGGATGTCATCTGGGGGAAGTCACTCATTGATGAAGAGTTTGCGCTAGATTGCGCCAATGGGGGCTGAGAGCACGATTGTCCCGAAGAGGGGGGCTTTTTCTCAAAGGATGGTGTGGGCGATCTAGAGACCTTAGTTGAAGATTTTGATGACTTGCTAGGCTTAGAGTTGTTCTGGGGCAATTGTGACTTACTGGCTTCAGGGCGCTTCTTCGGTGATCTATCAGAAGACATTACGGGTCGAGAAGAAGGATTAACTGGATCCAGAGTGCCAAGATTGGGTGTATTTGTCAGATGTGGAGGGGGAGAATCAAGTATGAGATTACCGTCGGTGACGCGAGATATGACACGTTGGGAGGTCGACTGGCGTGAAGATTGAGAGGATTGTGCGGGGACGGTCGCGGCGGATGATGTGGTATCCGGATGTGATGATGAGGGAAGGAGCGACGGGTTAGCCTTTACTGAAGCCTTCGTTGCCGATGCGTAAGATGTGGGGCGCTGACCCCCCCGTAGGATGGCTGCCGCACCGCGAAAGCTGGTTCGGTTATTGTACGCAGTTTCCGAGACCAGTCTTTGCCAGGAGTGTTCCTCACACTCCCTCGAGAATGTGCGGTGAGTGCCATTACAAGCAGCGCAGTTTGGCGCAAGATCGCAGCATTCACCCTCAGTGACGTGGGATGGTTTGGCGCAGTTGCGGCAGAGGGCAGGAGAACTACAGATCTTGGAGGAGTGACCGTACCGCAGGCAGCGGGTGCATGTCCTTGGCGATTGAACGTAGGACCTAACCGTACAGCGGTGGGGCCCAATCACGATCACGTCTGGGGGATTTGAGTCGGAGAATTTTAATATTATCAGCGGTGTTGGGACAAACTTTTGTTCTTCTGGGCTATACTTGGATACTACGTGGGCATCCAAGACGTTCTGGGGGCACATGTTAAGAAGGATAGTGGTTGGAAGGCTACTAAGGGAAGAGTTAAAAATCTTACCCTTTGAGCCATTATAGTCATCATATGGAGAAATCTTGAGGATTCCGCTGCCATAAAAATCTCCGGACGTACCCTGGAGCATAAATCCCTGGTGGGGTTTTACCTTCATTAGGTAGGTGTTGCGACCAAAGCGCGTGAAGGTTTCTGGAGTGAGTGGAGGGTTGGCGATCATTTTGTTGATCATATTAAATACTAGGACATCGTTACTGCCCTCCTCGACAGTCACTAGGTTATACACGGGGGCTAAAGCATAGGGATGGGGACGTTCAGGGAGCTCGGGAGTAAGGTATGTATCATTAGGGACGAAGTCATCGTCTTGTTCTTCAATATTTGATATTTTTAGGATGGAACATTTCAAGGTCGAATCCGCGATTTTATTACCATTGAGGGCAACGCTGGCTGCAATGCATTCTGATGGAGCTAAGAAACGCACATAAAAGTTGTTATAATTTGACTTAACACGAAGAGAAATACGTTCGATAGTACCAAAAGGGGTAACTAGCTTCATGAGCTCGAAAAAGTTTAGGCGCCTTGGGGCATGTTCGATGCCAAGGAGTCTTTTATTCGGGGTAGACGACGCTGTCTTACCAGCTGCGTCAGCTGGAGCCGGATTTGGGGGGCCGGCCACCCCACTACAAGATTTTTTCATGATTGGCTGCCAGGGCCAGGTTGTAGTGAGGATAGGGAGGACGGCACCAGGCGGAGCCTCACGCCTGGGCTAGGACTTGGATCGTAATCCTACTGCACTGGCTTACCGTGCTGCAATGCAGGCGCCCTTCGAGGTGGCATGATACCCTGCCACCAACAAACCTATTGGCAGGGACGCATTACCGTAGGATGGGTGTAGCGCCGCTACTGAGAGGGGCGGTTGAAAGTTAGGTCGGAGGGAGGGGACAGCAAGCGGAAGAGAAGGGAAGAGTGGAAAAGGAAGTCTAAGAGGAAGCCCTGTGCGGGGAAACAAGAGCCCCGCCCGGGGATCGGCATTAGTCGCCTCTTACGACACGCAGCCGACGTGGCGGGGGCTATATTCTATACTACACCCCCTAGCCCCAGGGGGTTAGCAGCTGAAGGAGAGGGAGAGCTAACTGAAGGAGGGTGCTGTAATGACCCAGTGTCTTCTGATGGGGAAGCAGATTGTATAAATTTGGATGACTCCAGTATAGTTGTAGATGACCTGAAGGAAAGAAGGTCAAAAAGGAAGAGATGTATAGACAAATGTACTGGTGTTATTAAATCAATCCTTGATAAAGTGTACAATCTCAAAGAAATAGACTATTTAGATGAATTACACAAGGAGCTCTTATCTCTTGATTCTCAGATAGAATCACAGTTACCAATGAAGGATGGCATAACAACATTAGTCACTCCAAAGAAAAGGAAAAAGGACAATGACCATGACGATTTTGCACCTCTTCCAAAACGTGGCTGTGGAAGGCCTAAGCAAAAATTCTCATCAAGATTTGGAAAGCATGCTGAAAATATGCGTAAACACTTCAATGTCAATGTTCCATTAGTGTCTGAGGTACTACCACGTCCCAAAAATCAATGTCCAGAAAATGTCATCAATCTTGATGCTGATGAGGCTGTACAATCTAAAGCTTCTAGTTGTCCTGTTCAAAAAGATGTTGAACCCGATGATGATAATATAACAATTGTTGTCAGTGATCATGAAACAGTCAGTGATGATAACGATTTGTGGAAGAATGTAAATAGCCACAGTCTCACCATTGAAGATAGGGCAACTGTTCTCTGGAAAAGAGGGTGGCTCAATGACAGGATTATTAATGCTAGTCTATCAATTCTGTCAGATAAGTTTTATAGTATCTGTGGCTTTGAAAACACTTTAACTTTAGCTAGTGTTAGGGGCAGTGCTGATTCACCTGCCACATCTAAAGGTGTACAAATTCACCATGTTGGAAACCACTGGATTATGTCAGTGGGACAACCTAATGATGATGTAGCTGTAACTGTATACGATTCATTGGCACCTCGTATGTCTCTCTCACTTAGAAGTCAAATTGTAAAGTTATATAGAATCTTTGCAACTGGTGTTGATGGTCTTATAAAAGTTAGAATGCTTACACCTCAAAGACAACCAGATGGCGCATCATGTGGTCTTTTCTCCATTGCTAATGTTTTAGCTGTGTGTGAAGGCATTGATCCTTTGTCAGTAACATCTGATGTTAGTAAAATGAGGGAACACCTTGTAGTATGTCTTGAAAAGGGAGATTTCACCATGTTTCCACATAAAAAACTCAATAAAGCTAGATTGCCACAAAATGAGAGATATGAAACTATCACCAAATATTGTAAGTGTCATGTCTATTGTCCTGGAAAACTGATGATAGAGTGCAGCTCTTGTAAACAATGGTATCATAACAACTGTGTAAATCTGTCTGTGCATGATGTCAGGGAAATGTGCACAGATGACACTTACACTTGCCCTCAATGTAGGAATGATTGAGAATTGTGCTGCAAATAAAAATAAAGTGTTTTTACCATTAGAGATTTTCCACCTACATGTATTTTAATTGTGCTGCTGTAAAAAAGAATAAGTGATTTTCCACATACGTGTATTTTAATATTGAGATTTTCCACATACATGTATTTTAATATTGTTCTGCTGTAAATAAAAATAAGACCATTTTTATATAAAAAAAAATTCAAGTCTCTTGTCTTTTCCTAGCAGTTCAAACTTTTTTAATGTAAAAAACGTCCACCCAGTAATAGTGATATATTTATATATTATATAATTCATCATTCCACGTGAAAAAATGTTATAAAGTTTTGATATTTTAATTTTCTTCCATATAAGAAGCTTGAAGTCTAATATTGCGTTTTATTTGGGCCTCTGAAGTCTTCCGTCACATCGGACTTCAGAAACTTCCGAAAATACCCCACATTGCCCGAAGTGATAACAACACAAAAACATGACGTCATCTACTAGCAAGTATGGAATCTAGACCTGACCAAACCGGGACAAAAGAAACGAGCAAGATTGGGACGAACGACGACGAAACAAGTGCGCATTGGATAAGGACATTGTGGGACTGTTGTGAACTGATCATTCAAAACCTGACATTTAAATACTGTAAAATCTAGTCTCTCCCAGTCTAGACTAGACTCAAAATTTCATTCGTTTGTCTTCGGCGGGGACCCTTCCCCGTCTGTTAACTCTGTTTGTGCAGACAGATAAGGGGCCCCGCCAAAGACAAACGAATGAAATTTTGAGTCTAGTCCAGGGTATATATTTTTAATTCTTCTCATTTTATTGTTTGAAGTGTGTGTAGCCTAATCTGGTGGCAGATGTGATATCATATCATGTTGGCACTAGCACTGTAGCCAGAGCGGTATTCTAAGGTTTTCATAGGATAACCTAAATGTGCTTTGAAACTTTACCTATGTTATGTGCGTGATGAGAACTTAAGATTTTATCCTGGCGTAATAATGATTAAAGTAATAGTTTATTCTTGTAGTATGATATTATTGCGAAAAATTCTGTATAGTTTGATTCATTTCTTTCAAAAAGTGCTACCCGTGCTTAGCAAAGAGTGTAAAATTCATGCTGAACATTAAGCCTCTTTTGTTTGGCTGCTTGGTTCCTTGTTTTGCACAATTAATGTCAATTAGTCGAGCTTGTCTAAACAATTACTCCATTGTGCTAGTCAGGTCCCAATAGCCAAATTTATTTGGCATTTTTTAATATTGTAAATAAACTATCTTGTTCTTATATACACACCGGAATCTCAAATGTAAGGTCTGTAGTGGATGTCGTTATTCAGGCCTGTAGGAGCCGGGGGGCTGGGGCGGCTATCCCCCCCCCCCCCAAAATGGGAAAATTGACGAAAATTTTGAAATATGAACGGAATTTTTGCGTTTTCATGTGGATTAGCCCCCCCCCCCCACATCAGGGCCAAGGCCAAAACGCTCATACGGGCCTGTTATCAAAGTTGCTATTGTAAATAAATATATAATATTTGTAATATTTCTTTTAAATAAACTTTTATAATACAATATAGCCTAGTCAGTCCTTCTTTTTGAATCCTCAATCCTGAGACTTCCTCTCCTCCTCAATTCTCTGATGCTTCCTCAGTCCTCTTTAAATTCTCCGACCCGGGCCTTAATCCCATAATCCAGTCTCCCGGCAGAAGAAGTCGAAGAGTTGGACCCTCAAGTTATTGGTTTTGCCTTAGCTAGTTCCCATCCCCGTCCCCCCATGCAAATCCACCGGGCCCATAGTTACTATAAAACCTGACTCAGTGATCCACCCAAACAATTCGTTTTGGCTGACAAGATGAGTGGAGAGAGCATAAATCTTTGGTTTCAATTGATTGGTGCCGTTTGGGCACGGTTTAGCATCAGCCAAAAAACCCATGTGTCACGACACAGTCCCCCTCTGACAATAGAACTACACATACAACACAAACTCGAACCCCTTAACACAAGACTCTACAGACTAGTATACAACAATGAACAGACTAACAATATTAAATCCAGAATTAGTACAACACAGCAAAGACATTGACACAGAAGATGGACATGACCACAACTGGTGGCCTAGAGTGTCCCCAAAAGTCAATGGACCCCCACCTGAACTGAAATACATACAATAAAACACAGATACACCACTATCATCTCTTTCATTGCTCTACGAACACTATTACTATAATTATTACTATTATAATTGTTGTTAATTATAAAAAATAGAACACGTGCAAAAAATCGCATGTGATATAATAAAAATAACGAGTATGACCATAGAAATCACTACCCTCCCGTAACAATAAACTGTAAAAAGTACCACTAGTCGTCATACAAATGGGAAAAAAATGTATACGATGTATAGAAATCATGACCGACTCAACCTCCTCCTGCTGCTGCTGCTGATGGCTCTGTTCCATCACTCCGCCTCCGCCCAATTCCACCTATGTACCCTGCATCAATGTGGAATATCCATGCTATCACCCTTGCTGATGGATCCAGGACCAACAGCACCTCTAAAACCTAGAACAATGGCTTCACCCACCTTGAATCCCGGAAAAAGCCCCACATAGGAAGATCCCTGGGCGGAAAGAAGCCCTACCGGAAAAAAACCCAATTTATAAAAAATAATACTTATTAATAACAGTAATACTAGTTCTAAATAAAACCTAGTTCAAAGGGCCCGATGAGTTGGTTTCACATTGTGAGGTTGAGGTGTTTAATTGCATTAAAGGTGTGAAGTAGGCTTCCCTAATGGTGTGGGTATACAAGCAAGGTTCTCGATGTGTACACTTTTCGTCTGCTATGAGAACTTTTCAAGCGCGGGAAACGGTACCTGCAAACCTGCGAGCCACAGCTCTCACACATGAGAACAAAATGTTCTCACACTTGACATACATTGTAAAATGTGTTTTTTTCCTTATAAATAATTTAACTGATTATTGTACGATATAAAGAGCATTCAATTGAATGTAAACACTTATTCTATCAGTAAACAATTGAAAAATAATAACAATACCTGTTACCCTGTTAGCCGCAACTCTCACACTTGAGAACAAAATGTTTTCACAAATGTGATATGCTTTATTTTCCTATTAAAGTTTTTTACTGATGATTGTAAAAGAAAAAAAATAATCGTTTGACATAAAACACTTATTCTGTCCGTAAATAAATGTAAAATAATAGCATAATTATCTGTAAAATGTACATTTTTGCATAACTATGCAGTGTTGGCAATCCCGACATTTTACCCCGTTAATTCCTTCGAAGATATAGTGCAAGTAAGTATGAATTAGATTAGTATACAATTATAAAGTGAAAATAGCTGCATTAACATTAGTTCGTCTGAATTTAAATGTTGCTTAACCATTTCTCAAATTTCTTCACAGATCACTCTCTTGACATGGCCTCGAAGCAAAAATTCGTTGATTCCTGGTTGGAGCAGGAGGCTTACAAGGATTGGATCGAGCGTGTAGAGGACGACCCTTACAAGGCTCGCTGCAAAATTTGCAAGACTTCTGTTGCTGCAAATACCAACTGCCTGAAAAGACACTCTTCCTCAAGACACCACACCCTTCAAGTTGAGGTTCTGCAAAGATCAACACCATCAGAAGAGGATCTGAATGAAGAGGATGCTGTGACTGCTGCAGAGATCAAATTGACATCTTTTTTTGTAGAACATAATATTGCCTTTAATACTTCTGACCATCTTATTGACTTATTAAAGAATATTTTTCCTGAGTGTTCTACCCTACAGAAATGTTACTTAAAAAGAACATAGGTGAAAACTGTTGTTGAGAAAATGGCAAACTATGAAAGTAACAAACTGCACCAGAAATTGAGAGAAAATAAATTTTCCATCATAGTCAATGAAACCACAGATATTGACACTACAAAAAGTTGTGGAATTGTAGTACGGTTTTACGATCCAGAGACAAAGCAAATACAAAGCAGGCTCTTACAATTGGCTAACATATTTGCAGACAAAAGCACAACAGGTGCCACTGGTGAAAGACTCCATAAAATTATAACTCAATGCCTTGAAACTCATAATATTCCAAAAGAAAATGTTATAGGATTTGCTTCCGATGGGGCGAGCAACATTACAGGAAAATATAATTCACTCACAAGTCGCCTCAATAATGAAATGCCTGGGATTACCATCTTGAAATGCGTTTGCCACTCGGTGCATTTGTGTTCATCTCAGGCTTCCAAATTTCTTCCACGTAGATGTGAAGATCTCATTAGAAACATCTACAGCCATTTTTCGCATAGTGCAAAGAGAATGCATTTATTTAAAGAATTTCAAGAATTTTGCGACGTAAAACCGCACAAAATGTTGCATGTCTGTCAAACAAGGTGGTTGTCATATCACGCAGCGGTAGAAAGATTGCTTGAACAGTGGGAGCCTCTCAAGCTATATTTTATAAATTGTAGTGCAGAAGACCGCCTACATTCTACAATATCTATCTTGGACACTATGAATGATCCATCTATGAAACTATATTACACATTCCTGAACTTCATATTGCCTAAATTCAATCATCTTAACCTCCTCTTTCAACAGCAAGAACCAACAATTCAGGTCCTTCACAAGAAATGCCATGATCTATATACCGATTTGCTGAGATGCTTATTTAAGAGAGATGAAATAAATATGGCAAATGATATAGCATCTCTTGATTTGGATAATGAGGCACTCTATCTTCCTGTAAACCAAATGTATTTGGGATCGGACATGCACTCACTTTTGCAATCAGAGGAATATAGACACAGGAAGGAATTAACGGGCAATGTATTTAGACGCTGCAGGCAATTCATTATCATAGCGTGCAAAGAAATCAAGAAAAGATTTCCTCTAGGAAATAATGAATTTGAAATGTTGAGAATTTTTGTACCAAAATTTTTTTTGGATGAACGCTCTCGAATTTCTATGCCAACACTACGAGATCTTGTCAATGCGTTCCCAAGAATTACTGTCAATCCTCAACATCTGGATGATGAATGGAGAGCAGTGGAAAATGCAGAAATTCCCGAGGAAATAAAAATTATTTCCAATCCAGAAAAATTCTTCACTGCTCTAAGCACATTACGGGATGATTTCAACCAGCCAATGTTCGAAATATTTTCTAAATATGCTCTAGAAGTGCTTTCCCTTCCTACCTCCAATGTTGATGTGGAAAGATTGTTTTCTAAGGTAAATTTATTAAAATAAAAAATTAGAAACAAATTGTCAACATCTACTCTAACATCTATCATAATCTCGTCAGAAATGATAAAAGGTGAAGGAGGATGTGTAAACTTTAAGCCAAGTTTACAATTGGTTAAATTCATAAAAAATCAAAGTGTGTAAATTGATTGTAAATACTGTAAATATTGTTACTTTTTTGTATAATATACCATATTATAGTGGATTAACTTGTTTTTTTACATTTCCTAAATAGTTGGTCTAAGGAACATTTTCTTCTTTAGTCCCCCGTCCAAAACTATGTTTTCTATGACCAAACAATCAGAAAATGGTTGTGAGAACATTAGGCTGAGAACAGGACGAGAACCCTGTATACAAGTCCCACATTCATCACAGTATCATTCATATCATTAGTGTGTACTCATCTGTGTGGATATATATATATATATCAAGGACTACTATTACACAGGACGTGCCCACCCAGATTCTTGGCTCCGCCAGCGGAGGCCATTGCTTTCAAAGGATTACAAAGGCGGAGCATGCCGACAGGAGACCTTTTGCTCCATATCTAGGTCTTTGTAACCTAACATTTTATATTGGACAAATATATAAAAACTAGAAACCTAACATTGCATATAGGGCAAATATATCAACTATTGACTTATTCAATGCAGTATAAGTTAATATAAACTTTTATAGTGAAATAAGAAACTTTTAAGGCACTGTTATGCTTTGAAATACCAATTTTAGCTGGACTTAACAGGTATTATTGTGTGAGGTTAGTGGACACAAGGATAGGCAATATTTTTTATCTTTTTAAAAAATATATATATTTTTTTTATCTAAATCAGATTTATTTTATTTAAATAGATTTTTATATAGATTTTAAATATTGTGGGATTGCTATCTGATATGTGATCTGATTGCTAAAGGACATTTTTAGCATATCAATATAAGGAGCAGTGTTATATAGACTTGCCACAAGTATACATGGAACGGTATAAGCCTACATGTGCAGCCTGTGCAGCCCACAGCAAGTTTCAACAAGATTCTTGTTGAAACTTGTTCTAGGTAAGCAGCTTCTCAGTGAGTCAGTTGCTGTTTTGGAATCAATCAGGAAGGATGTCTTCTGGACCTGGCAGAGTGGTTCCTTCAGGCAGAAAAAATGATCCTGTCTGGAATTATTTTGAAAAACTACCAACAACTTCTGGCAAAGGGTACCGAGCTAAATGCAAAGACTCCAGCCAGGAACTACAGGGCATTGTGTCAAGATTAAAATCTCACAGAGATAAATGACAAGGTCAGCCACAGCATACAGAAGAAGAAATTGATGACCCAGGTAAATAATTTTACTTATATTGTGTGCATTTCTCCCTTTTTATACGCAACTATATAAATTTGGTGAACAATGGAGAGCATGTGCAATAAAAATGTGAATGCCTAAAGAGATGATACTTCAATTTCATTACTTCTAAATTTGGGTAATGACTATATCACTCTAATATACTGTATCCACTCAACTTTGGGGGCTAGATGATTGTTATTCATTTCATTCAACATTGTGTAATATATTTCATAGGTTCCATTGGAATTCAGCCTAACCTAACCCAACTAACCCATTATTTTTAGTGAATTTAAAAGTGGACTGAATCCCGTGTGGGCTGAATTCCAAGCCCACCTATTTCATATCCTGTTAATTATTTCTAAATAATTTAGTGGCTTGTGTGAATATGATCATTATCTAAAAAAATAACTACTGTACTCAAAAGTAGCCTAAATCACACTGTATTCATTCATTTATAAATTATGCAATATGCTAAACTTTTCTGTTTCCATTTCAGGATCTGCATCAACAGCTTCAATCCCTTCATCATCGGCTCCACTTGAATTATCTGCAAATGACTCCATCATTAAAAAGGTCACTATCAGACTCCTCCACAGGCGCCACTTCTGCTAAATCATTTTCATCTAAAAGAAAGTCATCAACATCTCTGGATAGATTTATCATAAAAACTTCAGCCTCTCAAAAGAAAAATCTTGACAAAGAAGTTGCAAGAATTATACTTGCTACAAATTCGCCATTTCGTCTTGTTCAGTATCCTCAGTTTCTCAAGATGGTTGAGAACCTGAGGCCAGGTTATATTCCTCCATCCAGAAAACATACTGCTGATAAGTACTTGGATCTTGTGTATGATAAAGGAATATAAAGTGTACAGATGACCTAAATAATGGAACTGTACGTCTTTCAATTGATGGGCGGTCTAACATCCATAATGAGCCCATAATATGTGTCATTCTAACAACATCCACTGGTCAGATTTATTTAGTTGACACAATAGACACACCAAGGAAACCTCACACTGCTGAATATCTTCTACAACTTGTACAAAATTCGATCAAGAAGGCTGAACAAGATTTTCGTTGTCACATTGGAAATGTTGTGACAGACAATGCAGCAAATGTCACCAAGATGAGAAAAATCTTGGAGGAATCGAGTGAACCTGAGCATACTGTCCTCACATATGGATGTGCAGCACACCTACTGAATCTACTGGCTCATGACCTTGAGATTGATAATGTAAAACAACATGTGGTCCATGTAGTTAAATATTTTAGAAATAATCATTATGCTGCTTCAAAGTATCGGCAGGAAGGTGGTCAGTGTCTAGTCATGCCCAAGGACACAAGGTGGAACACAATGTCAGACTGTCTCAAGGCCTATATAAATAATTGGCCAATTCTAATAAAGATCTGTGAAGTCAACAGGGAAGCTTTTGATACTGAAGTAAGAAACAAAGTATCAAATTTAGGCCTAAAACATTCGGCTGAGGAATTACTGGATCGATTACAGCCAATAGCAAAGGCTCTAGATGAGGTACAGAGTGACAAGTGCACTATTGCTCAAGTGGTAGATGTTTGGAAGAAATTACTTGGCCATTTCACAAACAATGAACAAGCTGAAAAACTGGTGGAAAAAAAGGTATGAACAGTTTATCCCAAAGCTCACATCCTTGCCAACATGCTTCATCCAGCACTTCAAGGAAAAATGCTCACTGCAGAAGAGGTGAATATTACTATGGAGTATGCCAATGAGAAATATACAACACTTGTTCCGGTCATTATGAAGTTTCAGGCAAAATCACCTCCTTTCCAGGAGTTCAAGTTTACTGAGTCTGTGACCAAGACCCTGACAGCTATTGAGTGGTGGGATTCACATACAGCCACGTTAGACAGTGATATTCTATTATCAGTGCATCAACTCCTAACTGCAGTAGCCTCATCATGAGTTGAAAGAGTTTTCTCCTCCTATAGACTTATACACACAAAATTAAGGAACTGCCTCAGTAATGAGAAGGCAGCCAAATTGGTCTTCCTTTTCAAGACAATGAACTCAAATGTAAATAATGATTAATGTAAATAATGATTTTCTCAAATGTAAATGCAAATAATGATTTTTTGTTCTTATATATTCAACTACAAAACAATTTCTTTTAGCAAACTTGCAAGGTATGTAATTTCTATTTTTTGTCAATTCTATACTTCCATATGCTACAATAATAAAAATTAAGTTCATAATTTCTGTAACTTCTTAATACAATAATAAAATTTGATTATAAAGCCCAGTGTCTTAATTTTATTCATGCCATTTCAATTTCCAAAGCATAATACGAAAATCAATTTAAATCACTGATGTTTAAAAAAAAAATCAACTGATTAAAATCATGATTTAAATCAACCAACCCTGGTGGACACTTTAAAGGAACAAATAAACATAGAAGCAAAAGCTTACCAGACTGCAGCGATTAATCAGCGAGCCGGGCCTTCTTTACAGCAGTCTGGAAAAGGACTGCATTCTTTTGCTGGTCTTTCTCTAGGTTGTGAAGTCCATTCAGAAGAACATTTGCCAGACAACAGAACATCTTGGGACAGTCAATGTCAATCCCACTGAAGCTGGCCAGTGTTGACAAGATCTCCACCAGTCTTTTCTGGCAGCAGGAACGGTGACGGGCTTCCTTGTTGAAACACGGTCCACATCTGACAAGGTCAAAAGTGCACACATGTGGAGTTGTCAGGGAACCTCTGGACATTGTCTCAATAAAGTCCTTAACGTCACTGGTCACAAGAGGTTCCTCGGCACTGAAAACCACATTGTCCGCACACTTCGTCTCAAGCCACCCCACCATATAGGCTGCACTGCACTCTTCATTCACAGTCAGTGTCACATCTGTGGTGCACCTCTCAATAGAGGCTGCATCCTCTAGGTCAATTGCAGTCCCCAAGCAGGTATGTTCCTTCGACACAGGGTGGACATCGATGAACTGGAGGTTTACAGCAGCATACCTCGAGAAGGGCTGCTTGCATACGGAGAACACATCCCCAGTGGTCATGAAAGAGTTTGCACCAGTTGATTGACGGTAGACTGAGAACTCCCCCTTAAGCCGGTCACTCTGAATCTCATGCAGCAGGACATAATGGAAATCAGCATTTCTGAACAAGTAGCGGCAAACGGCAATCAGTCCCTGCATAGTCTGCACTAGTGCATTCTCGGTGTCATGGGTGAAACACTTGATTCCATTTGCTCCATGTCCTGAAGAAGCCTCTTGGAAAATCTTCAGGAAATTCAGCAGGCTGGTTGACTGGGGATACTGAACAGCTCGAGATAGATTGTTCATGTGCTGATCTTGCCCCTTCTAAGATACATTCATTAAATTCCACCAGTTGAGGATGATTTGGATGAACTTTGCAGTGTCATGACATCCTCTGAGCTTCAATGAAACCACAACCTTTACATTGATTAAAGACCTTCAAACAGTTTCTAACGGTTTCTAACAGTTGATGTTCTGGAAGATGTTGTTAAGCCTGTACATCCAGCTCGGAATGATTAACTAGATTTGTGATTACACTGGTGGTGGTGGTGGCTATATTATAAATAATTTTACTATAATCTATCTTAGCTCTATAATTATAAAATAAATCTTGATCCCTCCATGCCTTATCTATATTGTTTTCAAATTTCCAAATAGACTGAGTCAACAACAAATTGTGGCAGCATGTTCCAATTGTTCACCACTCTATTACAAAATGAATTCTTTCTTTTTTCCAGTCTGAAACAATTAGTATATTCCCTTCTTTGCACCGTAATTCAATACAGAAGTACTCACTGTATTGTTGCTCCATAATTACCTCTGTAAAAGATAAATCCCTTCTCACATACATCAACAGCCCTCTGCCTTCCGGTGCATTTATAACATTTCTCTAAATAATCTCATATCCATCAATATCATATTCAACCAACAATCTTTCAAATCTCACATTTTTTGGCTTTACTTCTTGTAATGCAATTATAGAAGGCTTTTCTGATGCTTCCTCCAATCTCAATTTTAACTCACTTATCTTATCTTGAGAGAATACATCCACATTGCTGAATAATATCTTAAACTTATTTACACTTACATAACCATCACCATCAGTCTTTTTCTTTGTCCTGGATTCCCCCAACTTACTGATTCTCTATTCCTTCCACTTTCCTGATTTTCTTTATCATTAATTTCTCTGGCGGGCCCCTCACCCGATAAATGTAGTTTCCCGAGAGATCTTCTGCTTCAGTCTTCTTAGCCTCTGCCACTAATTCCCTCATGTCCTTTCTCTGTGACCTCGTTAAATCATGTTGAATTCGAATTTCCTTGAAGGCCTCTTTACCTCTGAGCTTCTTTGTCTCCCTGAGAATATCATATTTAATGGATAGTGTAGCCAGACTTACAACCAGAGGTCTAGGACTTTCAGCATCGCTTCGGTACTTTCCCAATCTTGAAATTCTCCTCATATCTCCTTCTGGTATATTAACTCCCATGACATTCTGGACTAGTTTTAACACATACTTTTGATCCTCATCACATCTCACGTTCCACTCCACATTATTGCTTTCAGGTACGCCATGGATGATCAAGTTATTCCTACGAGCCTCCCCGTCCCTTATTTCCATCATATTCTCCTCTTGTTTCATCCTCAGTTCTTTTCGCAACTTATTGTCCTGATCAGTCATCTCCCTTTTTAACTGTTCCAGCTCCTGTTTGAAATCATTCTCACCTTTGCTTTCCAATTCTGTATGACCATTGTCTGTTGCTAGTATGTTCTCCACCTTACCCTCAATTAGCTAGGTCAATATGAAAATGGAATTCCTGATATTTGAGCTGAAGTAGTTCTCATGGGATGGAAAAAGTCGCTATGAGTATAATGCAATTTGATTTATCCATCTAGCTGTCCTAGTTCTCGAGATATTGCATTTTGAATGGAATTAAATCGGGCCTATTTTGTCCGAGGAAATCGGGCCGAAACGTGCGGTCTGACTGATCGCCGATCAAACGTAAACAATGACGGTTTTTACTGACAGGCACAATTTTATATAAAAATTAGCATATGGTTGCATTATTTGACCTACTTTCTATAAGATGTGTGATTTCCATGTAATTTGATCATATAATTACGTTTTTATCCTCTGCAAAATTACCCACCACAGCTACGAATACCGTAAAATTACATGAAAATCACACATTTTAAAGAAAATAATTTGAATAATTCAATTATATGCAAGGTATTACGCTAATAACCCAATAGTAACAAACTTAATAGTGTAGTTTGATCCATACCACCAGTGATCATAGATAGCGGGCAGGACGAATCGTAGCTGTGGTCCGTAATATTACGGAGGATGAAAACGTAACTTCTCTTCGATCAAATTACATGAAAATCACACATTTTAAAGGAAATATTTAAAATAATTCAACTATAAGTCTATTACACTAATAACATAATAGTAAGAAACTTAATAGAGTGAAGTTTGGTCCATATCACCAGTGATAGATAAGATGGCGGGATGGATGTTGATGTTGTTATCCGATAATCCGACCCGATAGAAAAAAAAACTAATTTTAACAACCAATTTCTCAGCTCTACCGTAACATACTGACTTTATTTTGGTATTAGAATAATCCACGATACTAGTAGTTTTGGTTAATTATGGTCAGTTGCCCGCACAATAAATTTGTTAGCTCATTTTTTACGTTGAAACATATACCAATTTTTGATATACTGCTGAATGCAGGCCGCCATGTTTATCTAATGTTTTTATTGACCGACATGTAACTGATGATGTGAATGTTTGAAATTTATTACGATCGTAGTAAATACACTCACGCAACATTTTTATTAATTAAATTTCCCGCGGTATGTAAATTTGGCCGTTTGAACGGCGTGCGCATAAAATGACGCGCTATTGTGCTCGTCATCGACGGTGGCGCCTCTGGTGGTGTTTGACCTACCTACCTCAATGGACACCATCTTAGCTTCTGCAGTCCCCAGTCTGCCCTCAACATCCTTGCATACAGTCTTGTTAGTTTCTACATATTCACCAATATCCACCATTTTGGCCTCCATTGTACCAAGTCTGCTGTCAATAGCCTTCATTGTATTTTTTTGCTCCTTTACAAATTCTACAACATCATGAAATCTGTTTTCAATCACCTCTTGCCTTTTCATTACTTCTTTGCTTTGATCCTTTAACTCCATAACCTCCTTGTAAAGTCTTGAGCCACCCCTCTTACAATGTATGCAGTACCATGAAACTTGTTCAGTGGAATTCACCATATAATTATACATAGCCCCAGGCATATTATCACACTTAATATGACACCATCTTTTACATAAATCACATTCAACAGCCTGATCATCTACATGAACCTCCTTAATACACACCACACATTTATTACTTATCTCATCCTTGTCAGAATCCTGCAATACCGGTGTGCCTTCAACCGCAACCAAAGTGGGTTTATTTACATATGTCTCGCCTTCATCACGCCTCCCTCCTGCCAAATCCTTCTTCGCTCCACATACCTTACTGGTGCTACCTCTCCGGTTCATGCTTATTATAGTCATAATCACCGTACCTTCTTATTATCAATACTCAATACTCAATGAATTCACCACCTCAAGCAAGTAAAACACTGCAAATTTATCCAAAATATGAGCCTAGGACGTAACAACCACCACCGTGCACCAACCACAATGTCCACTCGAAGTCTTTGGACACCCAGTTATTCCTCAAATTTAACAACTGAGTATCCCCAGTAATTGTCCATTAATGTATACGAACACTGATCTTTCCTAGACACGAATATCTGTTGCACAGTAAATGGTCAAAACTCGAGTAAATAGTTGAGACCACGATGCACTTATGGATCGACGGAGCTCGCCTCGGCACGTCCGACCACCACCACCACCACCAAGACATGCTGCACATTTTGTAGTTGAAATTGTGAGGGGTTAACAGCAAATTTAGTGAGGGGAATAGTCTTCAGAATACTGCCTTTCTCTGACTCACAGTTCCTTGACGTCAGCAAATGATGCTGTTGTTTTATTGTCAAGACTGATCTTCTGGTACTTCTCACTGATCCAGTTGTTGCGGATCCACTTCAGAAGATGCACTGTGTCAAAAAGGAGAAACCAGACGCGCTCTTTGTCAAGAGGATGCTTGGCTGTGGCACGGCAATCACCTGGAAAATCAAACAGCTTACAGTACTGCTGGTTTATCTTGTGGTTGTCTGTGATAGACCCAATGACACACCCACCTGCCCTCTCAACATCAGCTGCTGCCTCCTTCACACACTCAAGCTGGTATGCTGCTGTGAGTTTGTGGACGGGTGTCACAGAAATCATAATACTAGGCCCTCTGTGCAGTGACTTCATCATAATACATAGCATAGAAGTGGCCTTGCAGTCTGGCTTGTTCACTGCCATGCCACTCAGAACCCCACCAGAAAATGCAACAGTTGGCCCAATCTGTACTTCATCTATCAAGAGAAATACATTCTTCTGCTGCAGTATCTTCACTTTGGCAAATGTTTCCCTCATCACCTGATCCTTGTCAATAGATGAAGTGATGTACTGCAGCTTGCGTTTCCTTGGCAGCACCAAAAAGTCTCTGAGCTGTTCATAACTACATCTGGGGTATAATTCAAGAGCAAAACAATAATCATTCATGGAAAACTGTTTCTGTCATAAAAGTTCCAACTGACGTGTCAAAAATACCAGCTTCTCATTCTCGGTGTTTACACAGGCTGACGTGTGGGTTTGAAGAAGAGTGACAGTAATCTCAATATTTTAGTCAAACGGGATGTCATAGTTAATTGCTAAGCGCACAGCTTTGGCGAACTGACCATACGACCTCAAACCATTGTTGGGATGAAGTGTCTTACCCAATGGTACACTAATGCCCTTCTTGAATGCACGGCAGATCAGTGGGCTACACAACGTGGGCGTGTTTTCGACAATCACAGACAGTCTGCACTCACTGAAATTTTCTGTTATGAACAGACACACTAACCTTTCTTCCGATCTTGAAATAATCAAGTTCTTGTACTGCTTCTGTAGGTCACGTTCAGGTCTAAAAGCATCAAATGAAGTAATCGTATCTTTCTGAAGAAAATGCCTCAGTTGCTTGTCTTCGGCCTTCGCCGGGCGAGGTACAGGTTTAGAAGATGGCAGACATGAAGCAAGCACATTGAAGACACTGGGAGGGATTGTAGGTTGTGTAGAACTACCAGGCAATTTGATAGAAGGCGTATTGGGACCCCAGTGTTTCTCACAAATGAAAAATTTGTCATTATCAACAACAGAGTTCTTGCGTGGTGCCAGCACATCAATCCACTTCTATCTTTCATAACGGTCTTTTGGCAGTCGAAACACTCGGCACCTGTTATAATTACCGTTGCAGTTCACAACACCACACTTATTCGGCATTTTGAATACACAAAATCAGGAAAAACCCATGTAAACAAATACAATCCACTTCTAAATGCAGCCACGCGGGAAAGACGGGGAGAACATGACTTTGTCACCTCCATTGCTAGTAGCACACTGGACCAATGTTGTCACTATGGAAAATTAATAAAACCTAGACAGCTTGCCAAAAACTACTACATTGAACAAAAAACTACTAGATTCGAATTATATTACACAACATACACATGAAAACATTTTGAAGTTAGAAAACTGTATACTGCCTGTGATGGTCCAATAATCCAAACTATGAGCTAAACTCGTCACTTGTATGCAAGACTGTTGTTGCATTGCTCTTTACGATTCTGCACTTAAAAATTTGCACAAACTAATAATTCGGATAACACAAACCTCAACCGTCCTGCAGACATCTATGTACTAATGTAACCAATCAATCGCGCAAACGTACTATAAACAAATAACAAGTGCGCCAATTTGACTGACAATTTCTATGGAGTTCGTATGATGTTAAACATTCAATTCATAGTAACTACGTGTGAATGTGTTAAAGCTAATTTTCAAAACCTCTCAATGACAAATCATGCTTTCATGGGATAATTCGAGAACTATTAGACAGAAATGATGTAGAAAAATAACATTTTGCTAAAACAGATACAAACTTCGACGCGAGCGTGACAACCTGCTATATTTTGTACTTTGTAGGATGGTTGCGTGATTAGCAGGCAGGGTTGACAATTTAGCACTTTTGGTGCCAGATCTGGCACTATTTTTCTGTGTTTGGCTCAAACTTTTTCAATCTAGCATCTGTCTCCAAGAATTTGGCTCCGTAATGCAAAATTAAACGTCTTTATTAGGATCTTCATAATATACTAGATTCTTGGTATCCACGACGAAAAACCACTAGACTACTAGATTGAGGCAAAAATAACAGATCTAGTGGGAAAACACTGGGAGTGGCAACCCTGCACTGGACTGGCCTCCGCTAGCGGACCCAGGGATGTGGATGCGCACGTCCTGTGTAATAGTAGTCCTTGATTATATATTTCAACATGGAAATTATAAAAAACAACAAAGGTGAACAGAAACTTTGTTACGATGGTTATATGTGCACGAAGAAGAGTGTGAACAAAACGTCTATTCGATGGGAGTGTTCAAGGAGAAAAGCTATGAAATGCAGTGCAACACTGTACACGGACTTGGATATATCTATTGAAATCAAAGGTACAAAACATAGTCATAATTCTAATACTTCTAAAGTACCGGTAGATGCCACGAAGGCCAGAGTTCAAGTGAATGAGCACGCTTCTGCCACCAGAGGAAAGACAAGTCATTATTGCCCATACTGTTCTTAATCTTCCTGTCGCAGCGCGTGCTGAGATTGGAAACTCAGTCTGTGAAACGCACGATTCGCAAACATAAGCGCCACGCCTTTCCGAAAGATCCCGCTTGTCTGCAAGATTTAAAACTGGACGATTTATGGACTATGTTTGGTGGTCAGGAGTTCATGTTCTATGATAGTGGTGCTGATAGCAGTAGATGGATTATTGCCTTTGCAACTGAAGAAGGATGGCGTTCTTTTGCTCGTTCCACTCAATGGTTTATAGATGGCACATTCCGGACTGCTCCGAAACTCTTTCATCAACTCTATATAATTCGTTGCCCTTTAGGCGAGTCGGCGATAACATGTGTCTACGCCTTTCTTTCTGGTAAAACTCAGAGCATTTCTGAAGAACTGTGTGCCACACTAGGATTCAACCTTGATCCTACGACAATCACAACTGATTTCGAACTCGCGACTGTGAATGGCATTCACTGAATGCTATCCGGACCAAGATCTATATATACCAGGTCTAACCACTTCCGACCGAATTTCGAGGGTGTTTTGCGCAGCGGGGCCCTGACGTCTACTGGCTGCGCAAAGTGGGGGTTCACGCGTCCCATCGCTGTTAGTTGTAGCTGGTTCGTTGGTTCGATAGGTTGCATCCTCCGCTCGCACCGCTCCACGCAATTAGTTATATTCTGGCAATTTAAATCTATATATACCGGTATATATAGATCTTGACAATATGGCTTATTGTGCCATTAAGGGTTGTGGCTCAAACCAAAGAGGAAATAAGCCAAATGTTCATTTTCATCGTTTCCCTGCAAATAAGGTGTGTGAAAGATGGATTGAGCTGTGTGAAAACAAGTACACTATTAATGTTCAAAATGCACGACTCTGCAGTCTTCATTTTGGATCCCCTGATTATAAAAGGCAACTCAAGTACGAGCTTCTTGATCTACCAGTGCCTAAGTGTCTCAAAGTCTTGAAGTATGATGCTCTTCCAACACGAAGGATATCAAAACTCGAAGGTAAGATAATAATTACCACTACCTTATGCATGGATACTGGTTGTATATAGATCAGAGAGAGAGAGGGAGAGGGGGGTTGAGAGGTTTGAGGGATTTGAAATACTGAGAGTACGTAACATAGAAATTGACCGTTGTAGCAGTTTGTCATATTCGGTGCTCTCATAAATGCCAAATAAATTTCAGTTCAACACTATTGTTATTATTATCATTATGTTAGCACGAGAGAGAGGACAGTATAAATCTTAGTTTGTGTGTGTGTGTGTGACAACTATAATCATTAACCCTTACAATGCTGGTCAAATGTACTACTTCAATGCCCACATCTTAAACTGTAATTTTGTGCTGGGCTCAAGTAATTATTTTCATAGCTTGAAAGGACAAAATTACCCTTGCATTTTCCCTTATTTCTCCCCTGTGTCTCCTTGCAAACCGTATCTACAGACCCAAGAAAGTTAAGTAAGAAAGACCGTGACAGATAGAGGGTTAACAATATATATATTTTTTACAGATGATCCTGACAATGCAGCAACTGCTGTGTCCCCCAACAAGGAGAACAAACCTAGTAGGCTGGAACTTCTCCCTGAAACTGAAGCAAGGCAGTCATCGCAAGCAATGCCAATTCAAGGTATGTCTTGTATTATTTGGTAAACTCATCATGTTAGTACATACACACATATACCAAGGCTTTTTCCCCCTTACTAGGGAGGTAGCCAAAAAGGAAAAGGCATAAAATCATTCCCACCCATTCCATCCCTGAAAACACTCAACACCCCTCCACCCTCCCTCACATCTTAGCACCTCCTAGATGACGGGTCATCCCTGCACCCTGTCCACTGCCCTGGGTCAGAAGCAGTGTCGCAGGACACAGCACATCCACAGCAAGGCCGCTTCATTAAATCGGCGACCCCCCCCTCTCCGTCCTCCCATATAAAGGAGAGGACGGGGAGAAATCCCTTCAGGCTGCGTCAAAATTTTGCTCACACACACTACCTCACCCCCCATCCCCCCGTCCATTCCACCTCATGCATCACAACATCTTCCATATACAACCATTCTCCATTCACCCCTGTCTTCTGTCCTCTCCCATCCTTCCTCAACAGACATTCCCCTCTTCCCCAAAGCCCCCTTCACCCCATCCATCCATCTCATCCTAGGACGTCCCCTCATGTTCACTCCCTCCAAATCCGCCTTCCATACCTCTTTTACTAGTCTTTCTTCACTCATTCTTTCCATGTGTCCAAACCATCCTAATATTCTTTCATCAACCCTATCTCCCAACTCCCTTTCTATCCCTGTTCTCCTCCTCACCTCCTCATTTCTCACTCTATCTAGCCTAGTAACCCCCATCATACTTATCAGACACCTCATCTCAAACACATTCAAACTTCTTCTCTCTTCTTCTCTTATGTTCCATCTTTCTGCTCCATACAGTGCTGTTGGCACAATCACTCCTTCATACAGTCTCCTCTTAGCATCCATTCCCAAATTTCTATTCCTCATTACACTTTTTAATCCACCAAGGCATTTACTCGCTTCTCTCAATCTACATTCTACTGTACCTCCACCTTTTCCTGCCACATTTGCACCCAAATATCTAAAACTATCCACCTCCTCCAGTTGCTCTCCCTTAAGGCTCACTTCCAGATTACTGTCACTTTCACCCCTTGTACATCTCATCACCTTACTTTTACCCACATTTATCTTTAGCTTTCTTCTATCACATACTCTCCCAAACTCTGTCACCAGCTTCCTCAATCCCTCCTCCGATCCTGCCACAAGCGCAGTGTCGTCCGCAAACAACAGCTGGCTCACCTCCCACTTTTCTCCATTTTCTTTAACCATCTCCAATCCCTGACCCACTACCCTTGCATTTACCTCTCGCACTACCCCATCCATGTATAAGTTGAACAGCCAGGGTGACATAACGCATCCTTGACGAAGTCCCACCTTTACCTCAAACCACTCACTCTCTCCATTTCTAATCATGACACAAGCTCTACTATTCTCATAAAAACTCTTGACAGCTCCCAGAAGCTTTCCTCCTATCCCGTATATCCGCATAACCTCCCACAGTGCCTTTCTGTCTACCCTGTCGTAAGCCTTTTCCAGATCCATAAAGGCCCAAAAAACATCCTTCCACTTTCCTATAGGTTTCTCACATATCTATCTTACCACAAAGATCTGATCTACACAACCTCTACCTGTCCTAAATCCACACTGTTCCTCTCCTAATCCTCTCAATCAAGATCCTCCCATAAGCCTTCCCAAATACATTTAACAAGCTAATCCCTTTGAAACTACTACATTCACACTTCTCCCCCTTTTCCCTTGTAAAGTGGAACTATACAAGCACTCCTCCAGTCCTCCGGCACTCTACCTTCTCTCCAGCAAACATTAAATAACCTCACCAACCAGTCCACCATCACTGTACCTCCTTTTTTTAAGACATTCTGCATGGCATCCATCCAGACCAGATGCCTTACCTGCTTTCATCATCTTAACTGCTGCCTTCACTTCATCCTTCCTTATTTCTCCTCCATTTTCCTCACTCATCACTCTCATTTTCTTCGCATTTCCCACTGCAGCTATCTTTCCCTCCCTATCCTCCTTCACATTTAGAAACTCCCTAAAATATTCTGCCCATCTTCCCCTTACTGCCTTCTCCTCCATTATCATCTCTCCATCTGCACCTTTTACCTTTTCTTCTTTACTTGATTCGCCTCCTCTTCCTCTCTTAATTTCTTTCCAAAACATCTTTTTATTACTTTCAAAATTTTCTGTCATACTCTTACCCCATTTTACATCTGCTCTCCTCTTTGCCTCCTTTACCTTTTTCTTTACTTCTTTTCTTTTCTTTGTACGTCTCGTATGACTCCCTTGTCTTATTTTGTAACCAATCTGTGTAAGCTCACTTCTTCTCTTCTACAACCTTCTTCATTTCCTCATCCCACCATTCACTACCCTTTCTTCTATTTCCTCCTGTCCTTGTTCCACACACCATCTTTGCACACTTTGTGACTCCCTCCTTGAACCATCCCCATTCCTTCTCCACACCTACCTCTACTCTATCCTTCACTCCCTCCTACTCCTCTTTCAGCTTCTTCTTGTACTCCTTCTCCTTTTCCTCTTCATTTAAAGAGTTCACTCTACGAACCTCCCTACCTTTTGTCCCTTTCCTCTTTCTCCATCTGTCCTCCACTCTCAACTTACCTTCCACCACAAAATTATCTGATATTCCCCCACCCTCTCCCCTTAGCACATGTACATCCTTAACTCTTCCTATCATAATCCTATTTACCACTACATAGTCCATTAAGGCTCTATCTACCACCCTCTCCCATGTGTACTTAAGCTTGACTTTCTTCCGAAACAATGTATTTGCTATCATCGACTCTCTTTCTATACACATTTCCACCATCAACTCTCCACTACGATTCTTTCCTGGAACTCCACATTTCCCAACCACTCCATCAATTGGATCCTTTCCTACCCTAGCATTAAAGTCTCCCAGTACTATTACATTGATATTCCTCTCTAAACCTTCTATGCACTCATTTAAATCTATCCAAAAGGCCTCCTTTTCTTCTACACTCTTCTCACTGCCAGGCCCATATGCACTTACAAAAACCCACATCTCCTTTCCCAGTTTCACCTTCATCTACATTATCCTTGAGGAAACCTCCTTCCACTCCACTACACGTTTACCTATCTCTTCACTTACTAGTATAGCCACCCCTTCCCTCCCTCACCCTCTCTTCACTCCTGATAACCTCCCACTTACACTCCCAAACTTACAATTGCCCTTCCCTTTCAGCTTAGTTTCACTCAAAGCCAACACATCCATCTTTCTTCTCACAAACATACTACCTATCTCTTCCCTTTTACTCTCATCTGTACCACATCCACGCACATTAAAAGACCCAAACCTTAGGGTGCTGGTCCGAGAACTTCCAGACCCTCTTATGCCTTTGCTTTTACTTTTAGGAATGTGCCCTGTAGGGCTACAAGGAGAAGGATGGCTAGTCCCAATACCTTTCCCTTTCTTCTAGCCTCTTATGATCCAAGTGGGAATACTTGGTGGCAGTATTCTTTTCCCCCACCACAGAAAAAGAATACTCAGAGAAATGGTACAGGACAGCGACAAGGGGTTGGGGGAGAGCATAACGGAGGGACAGTCGTAGTATAAAAGTGTCATCATTTCTCTATGAACAGAGTTTTCCTCTATCATAGACAAAACGATGTGTGGCTCTGGTCCATAGGGGCGCCCCATATAGACCCTAAAGTATCGACTGCATGCTACTTTGCCATAATAACAAGCAGCCAATACCCCAGACGGGTATGATATATATTATATGTTAGTATTTATTATATACAATATATCATGTTCGTAATTATGATATACAATATGATTACTAATACAAACAGAGAGAGAGAGAGGTGGAGAGAGCCAGGAAAGTTAAGTAAGAATGACCATGGCAGATAGAGGATTTAGAATATATTTTTTACAGATGATCCTGACAATACAGCTGCTGTGTCGCACAAGGAGAATGAACCTAGCAGGCTAGAACTTCTCCATGAAACTGAAGCAAGGCATGTCATTGCAAGCAATGCCAATTCAAGGTATGTCTTGTATTATTTGGTAAACTCATCATGTTAGTATTTATGATATACATTATATGTTAGTATTTATTATATACAATATGATATCATGTTAGTAATTATGATATACAATATGATTACTAATACAGAGAGAGAGAGAGGTGGAGAGAGCCAGGAAGGTTAAGTAAGAATGACCGTGGCAGATAGAGGGTTAACAATATATATATTTTTTACAGATGATCCTGACAATGCAGCTGCTGTGTCCCACAACAAGAACAAACCTAGCAGGCTGGAACTCCTCCCTGAAACTGAAGCAAGGCAGTCATCGCAAACAATGCCAATTCAAGGTATGTCTTGTGTTATTCGGTAAACTCATCATGTTAGTAATTATGATATACAATATGATTACTAATACAGAGAGAGAGAGAGAGAGGTGGAGAGAGCCAGGAAGGTTAAGTAAGAATGACCATGGCAGATAGAGGGTTAACAATATATATATTTTTTACAGATGATCCTGACAATGCAGCAACTGCTGTGTCCCACAACAAGGAGAAAGAACCTAGCAGGCTGGAACTTCTCCCTGAAACTGAAGCAAGGCAGTCATCGCAAGCAATGCCAATTCAAGGTATGTCAAGGTATGTCATGTAAACTCATCATGTTAGTATTTATGATATACATTATATGTTAGTATTTATTATATACAATATGATATCATGTTAGTAATTATGATATACAATATGATTACTAATACAGAGATGAAATACATGTCACAATACAAATACTATGTAATGTAGACATAGCTAGCTAGATGAGAGAGAGAGAGACTGTATATGGTCCCTAATGATTGTTAATTTGCAGGCAACCCCAACAATCCAGCTGCTGCCCAGCCAGTGTCATCTCAGGGCAAGGATCTCTTGGGAAAGTTATGTGACGTCATTGCTGTGCAACAAGAGTTAGAGGCTGAGAAGAAACAGAGGGATGCATTGCTAAAAGAAAAGGAAGAATGGAGTAAGGAAAGAATTGTGCTCAAAGGAGAAGTGACAAATGTTTATACTAAGGTTAAATATAACTTAAGTAAGTTTTTTCCCCATCTCAAGTAGAGCATATGTTAAATGGAACTTGTATTAGACGTTGGAGTGATGATGATATAAGTAAGGGCATTGCATTAAGAAATTTGAGCCCAAAAGCCTATAGGTATCTCAAAGAAGTGTGGCAGTTGCCTTTACCATCTGTAACAACACTAAATAGATGGGCATCAAAATTTAACACAGAACCTGGGATTTTGAAGGCTGTGTTTCATTTACTTGAGCATGAGGCTAAGGACTTGCATAAAGAGGACAGACTATGTGTTTTGTCCTTTGATGAGTGTAGTATTGCATATGAGTGGTATTTGACAAGAAAACAGATACATTAATAGATCCTAAGAATAGAGCCATGTGTGTCATGATTTGCGGCTTTGTGAAACAATGGAAGCAGCTTGTCTATTATGATTTTGATTGCTGTCTAACTAAAGAAATTTTGTATGATATCATACAGAATATAGAAGTGGCTAGTTTCATTGTTTTAGCAATGGTCAGTGACCTTAGTCCAACAAACATAAGGTTATGGAAGGATTTAGGTATTTGTATGGACAACTCCTCTTTTTGTAATCCAGCTGCTCCTAATCGGAATGTCCATGTCTTTGCTGATGCACCTCATCTTGTCAAATTAATAAGAAACAATTTTTTAGATTCTGGTTTCACATTGGCAAATGGAAGCTGTGTTACCAGTGATTGTGTCAAGGAAATAATATTTAAAAGTATCAGTGATTTGAAACCAGCTCATAAATTATCTGAAAGGCACATCACTGTACAGGGTATAAAAAGAATGAGCGTCAAGCTTGCAACACAATTTTATCTGAGACAACAGCAAAGACCATACAGTATTTCAGAGGTAAAGGGGTTTTGAAAAGTAAAGGCTGGAAAGAGACAAGCAAATTTATTTCAATTGTAGATGCATGGTTTGACGTCATGAACTCTAGAGTTCTTTATGATAGGAAGCCCTCTAGGAATGCTTATGGTATTCAACTTGCTCATCAAGACAGTGTACTGGAGGAAATGATCACCATTGCAAAGAGTATCAAAATCACTGGAAGAAATCACCTTTATCAATTTCAGAGAGGTCTAGTTATCTCATCTCAGTCTTTGCAGAACTCATATGAAATGGTCAAAGAAAAGTATGGTCTTACATACATACTGACATACAGGCTAAACCAAGATGGGCTGGAACATTTCTTTGGGTACATCAGGCAAATGGGTTCTACATATGATCATCCATCACCTCTTGCTTTTAAATATAGAATAAGAGCCCATCTTCTTGGCAAAGATAGCAAATTGATGGGGAGCAAGTACAACGTAACAACTGAAAATAATGTACCCATGATGAGTGATTCACTCACCAAAGACATGATAAGCAATTCTGATCAGGAGAATTGTGTGACTGATTCATTGCAAAATGAATTAAGCTTATCAGCAATGATATTAACCAACTTGGATATTGATGATATTGATGATCCATACATTTCTGAGGGAAAAAATCTAGATTTTCCTGATGATAGCATTCCATTTTTAAATTTGGGAAGTGAAATGAAAAAAGAAGGATTGCGATATTTTGGTGGATACATTGCTTTCAAATTTCCACAATATGAATTTCTTGGATCACATGTAACATCACACAATAATTCATGGAATACTATAGCTAGTTGGAAGTCTGGTGGTTTAATGACACCAAGTGAGAGTTTTTTGTGTGATCTTGAGAAAATGGAACACATGTTCTTGTGTTACCATGGCCAGAAATCACTAAAACCAGGAACAAACTCCACAGAGAAATTAACAGCGCAAATCTGTACATATGTGACATTGCCTCAAGAGGTTATTCATTTTTTTGTAAGGACACGCATGTTTTTTAGAATGCGTAACCTAGATAGAAATCTAAGGCTTCACAAGAGTGAAAAAAGGAAATATTCTAAACTAGTGTTTTAGAGAAAGTGAAACAGGATGCATATGATAGTTTGTGCGTTGAGTTAACCCAAACAAATGGACAAAAAGTGAATGTAGGACTAGAAATGGGTGGAATGATAAAAAAAGAGAGTTGTTTTAAATGGAAAAACTTCTAGATGGAAAAATGTTACAAGTGGAGTTCCTCAGGGCTCTGTTCTTGGGCCACTTCTATTCATAGTATATATAAATGATATAGACCATGGACTGTTTCCAAATTTGCTGATGATACAAAACTGTGCGGAATGGCAAATGATCACTTAAATCAATTAAATATTGAAGAAGCTTTAGATAAATTACAGCAATGGTCTGAAAAGTGGCTAATGAAATTTAGCACAAGTAAATGCAAGGTAATGCACATAGGTAAAAATAACAGTAAGTACGATTACAAGTTATTTGGAAATTTGTTAACAAAAGTGGATAGTGAAAAAGATCTTGGCGTAATTATCAGTAATGATCTCAAATCATCCAAGCAGTTTATTTTAACCTCTGAGAAAGCAAATAAGATTCTAGGACTGATTGCACGATCTTTTGATTTCAAAAGTCCAACTCTCATTAACAAGCTATATAAATTGTTAGTTCGTCCACATTTGAAATATGCTGTTTCCGTATGGTCACCGAATCTCATTAAAGACGTTGACAGACTGGAAAAAGTACAACGGCGAGCCACAAAACTGATTCCAAATATCAAAAATAAATCATATGAAAATCAACTATAACATATTAATCTGTTTTCCCTAAAAAAGCGTAGACTCAGAAATGACTTGATACAGGTCTTCAAAATTCTAAAGGGAATTAACAACATCAAAAGTGACAAAATTTTCACATTGAATGAGAATCAGACAAGAAACAATGGTCTCAAACTGTCCGGAAATAGATTCAATTTGGAAGTAGGTAGAAACAACTTTGCCAACCATGTAGTTAATGGAATAAACTTCCTGCACAGGTAGTGCAATGTAGTTCAGTTCGAAGCTTTAAGAATCGTTTAGATAAACACCTAAGCAAGATACTGTAATGATTATAATTTATTTCATATTATTTGTTTTTGTTTTGTTATTATTTGTCCGTTTTGATTTTCATTTATTATTAGTTATATGTCAATTCATGCTAGGGTAGTGAGTCAGGGATTGGAGATGGTTAAAGAAAATGGAGAAAAGTGGGAGGTGAGCCAGCTGTTGTTTGCAGACGACACTGCGCTTGTGGCAGGGTCAGAGGAGGGATTGAGGAAGCTGGTGGCAGAGTTTGGGAGAGTATGTGATAGAAGAAAGCTAAAGATAAATGTGGGTAAAAGTAAGGTGATGAGATGTACAAGGGGTGAAAGTGGCAGTAGACTGGAAGTGAACATTAAGGGAGAGCGACTGGAGGAAGTGGATAGTTTTAGATACTTGGGTGCAAGTGTAGCAGGAAAAGGTGGAGTGAAGGTGGAGGTAGAATGTAGATTGAGAGAAGCGAGTAAATGCCTTGGTGGTTTAAAGAGTGTAATGAGAAATAGACATTTGGGAATGGATGCGAAGAGGAGACTGTATGAAGGAGTGATTGTGCCAACAGCATTGTATGGGGCAGAAACGTGGAACATAAGAGAAGAAGAGAGAAGGAGTTTGAATGTGTTTGAGATGAGGTGTCTGAGAAGTATGGTGGGGGTTACTAGGCTAGATAGAGTGAGAAATGAGGAGGTGAGGAGGAGAACAGGGGTGAAAAAGGATTTGGGAGATAGGGTTGATGAAAGAATATTAGGATGGTTTGGACACATGGAAAGAATGAGTGAAGAAAGACTAGTAAAAGAGGTATGGAAGGCAGATGTGGAGGGAGTGAACATGAGGGGACGTCCTAGGATGAGGTGGATGGATGGGGTGAAGGGGGCTTTGGGGAAGAGGGGAATGTCTGTTGAGGAAGGAAGGGAGAGGACGGAAGACAGAGGTGAGTGGAGAATGGTTGTATATGGATGATGTTGTGACTGCATGAGGAGGAATGGGCGGGGGGGTGGGGGGTGGGGTAGTATGTGTGAGTAAATTTTGACGCAGCCCGAAGGGATTTCTCCCCGTCCTCTCCTTATATGCAAAGGGGGACGGAGAGGGGGGGTCGCCGATTAAATGAAGCGGCCTTGCTGTGGATGTACTGTGTCTTGCGACACTGCTTCTGACCCAGGGCGGTGGGCAGGGTGCAGGGATGACCCGTCATCCAGGAGGTGCTCAGATGAGAGGAAGGGTGGGAGGGGTGTGGAGTGTATTGAGGGATGAAATGGGTGGGAGTGTTTTTATGCCTTTCCCTTTTTGGCTACCTCCCTTGGAAGGGGGAAAAAGCCTTGGTATATGTATGTATGTATGTATATGTCAATTCATTATTATTTACTATTTACCTGTTTGTTTATCATCTAACTATAGCATTTATTTATGTATTTTATTTGTTATTTACATTATTATAGTTTTTAATTATCAATTTATTATTATGATTTTTTTTTTGCATCCGACCTAGATATGGACCAAAAGGTCTCCTGTTGGCATACTCCGCCTTTGTAATCCTTTGTAGTCAAATAAAAGTTATTACCTGTTATTTCGGTTTTGATATTCCATTGTATGTGTGCGAGAGAGAAAGAGAGAGAGAATGTTTACGTACAAGCACACACTAATCATCATCATCATCTTTGATGCCTGCTCCCAGGAATTCCCACAATGAGATGACCACGGCAGAAGAGCTTCCATCTCTATCCAAACACACTCTCCTTGCCTGCTCAAGATCTCTCAATGATCTTTCACATCTCTCAGTCACTGACATACTCCCACTCCCTATTCCTCCATCATTCCACCCCCCTGTATCTCACATACACCCTCTTGGTCACCCTACTCTCTTCCATTCGCTCCATGTGGCCAAACCACTTTAATGTCTATCTCTACCTCTTCAACCAAGGTCGTATAAATAGACCTTGTCTTCAACCACTACATTTCTTCCCCTTGCCTTTGAGACCCATTGGAAAAAGCTCATGCACACTTTCATTACTCATTCTATCCATTCTACTTACACCACAAGCACTTCTCACTTAACTCATTTCCACTGCCTGCACTCTAGACCTCTGACTCTTATTCCAAAGCCATGTTTCAATTGCATATGTGAGGGTTGGTACTATTATTGCATTTCTTAAATCCCTCTTGGCCACACACACATACCAATGCATCACAATTTTTTTATGAGTCCCAGCAGTGACAGGTGTAGATATAACACACACACACAATCGTCGAATTGACGGCGAAGATTGGAACTCTGAAAAAAAAAAAAACAGTTTTCGTGGATTTCAACTACGAGGAAGTACCTTTTTGTATTAGTAGGGAAGGGGAAAGCTCGTGGTGTAGAAAGGTGATGAAAGGGGAGAAGGGGAGGGATTACTGAGGGAAATGGAAGGAAATGAGGAGGGAGACGAACGGGCTCCCCCTCACAGCAGAAAAATATAAACAAGAGGTCTGCTGACGACACAGGGGAAATCGAAAATATCAGTAAAAGCATTAACGTTAAAATATAGATAACAACAACACAATGGAAAGTGGAAACAATACATGAATTCAAAAACAGTTTAGATAAAATGAGATATGAAGACGGGACACCACGAGCATAGCTCCCCTTCCCATAAAATACAACTAGGTAAATACACACTAATAATAGCAATGAGCTAGAGAGTGAGAGATAACGAGGGAAAAATATAATAGTTCTAGTCTTCCATGGCATTTCACAGTTTTCTTCGGTGTTTCACAAAGAGAAAACGGAAACATCCAGATGACATCAGAAGCTGCACAGAACGGCTCAAGTGTTTAGACCTGGTGTATATAGATCTTGATCTGGACTGTATTCGGGGATCACGTTCAGTGCCACGGTTGTTTTTTCCACTTGACACAGAACACCTGGAGGAAGATACAGGAATTAGGCCTTGTGACACTGTACAAGACAGATGAAGAAAGTAGATTATTTTGTTCTATGTTAGATGCCTTGGCTTTTCTGCCATGGGACAGAGTTCCAGATGGGATGGAATTTTTTAGAACTGTTATTCCGGTTCAACTCAGTTGTCTGGTAGATTATTTCGACGCGACCTACGGTTCTGGAGGATGTCATCATATCCAGATGCCTGCCGAATGCCCAGGGGCCGTATACACAAAACTTTTTTGTTAGCCTTAACAATCTCTGCTAGCTAACAGAAAACCACTAAAAGTTATACACCAATGCTTAACTAACAACTGTTAGCTAGCAAACAGTTGTTTGTCAAGTACCGCTAAACAGCGCTGAAGTTAGCAGCTTATGAACATGTAAATGGACGTATTATCAAAAATTGCACACATAAAACAGTGTTATTAATGCAGTTGTTCACAATTTATTATTTAAGTATCATGATAGCACATAGATATCGAATGTATGGGTTTTTAGAAGTACTTATTAACCAACGACAGATATTTTTGGACGAAGGCGCATTGTACAGGCGGCCGTGCCACAGACAAATCTTCCGACAGAAGACTCAACAATAATTTCAGAGGACATAGACATGGCAGAAGAAACACAGAAAAAGAAAAGGAAGCCAAACTGGTCACAAGAGGAAACACTCCTCTTGATCAACGTGATTATGGAGAAAAAATAATAATAAATGGGCGATTCAAGCCAAGTTTAAACCACAAGGATAAGAGGGAGGCATGACAAAGCACGTTGATGCTATGGTATTGTTTTCTGTTTACATATAAATGTTCATCGACACTTGGAGCCCCAATTCTAATGTTTGTGCCATCTATGGTACCCACAACACCGGGAAACCTACAGTTTTCCATGAACTCTGCTTGTTTTACTTGCACTTCTTGGCGAGTCAATAGGAATTTTACAAACTGAGTTACAATATCTGGTTCTGATAGTGCATCAATTGTTTGAGTAATGACACGGCTGATTGATGCTTGCGAGGTCCCAAATTCGTCACTGCTGCATTTTACCTGTGGCTAAATATCATAGGGTAATTGCCACCTTCGTCTCAGGACTCGGTGGTCGATTCCGTTCTGTTCGGGATTGAAGTTTGTCCCTCACTAAATCAGCCATTTTTATTATACCAGCACGGTTCATTCTGAAGCGTTTGATGAGTTCGTCGTCATTGTACTCGTTAAATATGTCCCGTCGCTGTCGATAAACTCGCAGTCATCTTTTTAGTTGTTGTTGCTCCGCCATCTTCTCTACTAACAGGAACTTGTTAAGAGCTTAATAGTCCTCCTCAGCACTTTTATCTTAACAGTACTTTTAAGGCCCTAACAAGTTTTCTGTATCACTGTTAGTGCTTAACAGCTAAATGTTAGCCTTAACAGGAATTTGTTACCCTTAACAGCTATTTGCTAACAAGTTTTGTGTATACGGCCCCAGGTGATGTGCTACCGCCACTTCGTATGTGCCGAACACCACTCCTTTCTCCACCCGAACTTTGGAACGTACATGAAGTAACCTTGTCTGGCGGGCATTGTACGAACAACCACTGTGAGGCGTGGAATCAAGCCTTCACACAGATGATAGGCTACGACCATCCTTCCATGGGGATCGCAATCGAGGCTCTACGAAAAGACCAAGCCCTTGTTGCAATAACACTATTGGAAAATACCCGAGGCCAACCACCACAAAAGCGCCAGAGGAGACATACAAAAGACCTTCAGAAAAGGCTTTCCACTTTCTGCAAAGACTTCGAGGCAGGCCAGAGAGACATTGAGGCGTTTCTTAAAGGCTGTGCCTACTGCATCTGCTTTTAATTCGATTTAGATTTATTCTAAGTAGTGCTAACTTTCAAATGTACTATTTCATAACTTAGTGCTGACTTTGTATTTTTCTATACTAAAAATCTGCTATTCATAATATTTAGTATATTGTAGTATTTTCATACAATATCATGTAAACTGGTGCTTTGTATTATTTCATACTTAATACTTTTATACTTTATACTGCATAGCTAGCCTCAATTATACTATTGATTTCCTATTGTCATATATTATTTGTGTTGAATTAAAGCAATTTCCGATTGTTTTATTAATATTCAATATATTGTATTATTTTCATGTACTGTCCCAACAAACATGAAATAACCAAACCAACATCATATCTACTCAGGCACTGCCGATTAAGAAATGTCGGGCCGGTTACGTAAACTCAGATTTCCAGTGTTGGTCCGACTTATAAAGTTATCTGCATGCACACTGGACTATGTCAGCTGGATGCTGGCCCAAAGCAGGGACAATTAACGGGTAACCTAAATCGGGCCTATACAGTACTACATACATACATACATATACCAAGGCTTTTTCCCCCTTACAAGGGGGGGTAGCCAAAAAGGAAAAGGCATAAAATCATTCCCACCCATTCCATCCCTGAATACACTCCACACCCCTCCACCCTCCCTCTTATCTTAGCACCTCCTGAATGACGGGTCATCCCTGCACCTTGTCTACTGCCCTGGGTAAGAAGCAGTGTCGCAAGACACAGAACATCCACAGCAAGGCTGCTTCAATAAATCGGCGACCCCCCCTCTCCGTCCCCCCATTGCATAAAATGAGAGGACGGGGAGAAATCCCTTCGGGCTGCGTCAAATTTTGCTCACACATACTACCTCACCCCCATCCACCTCATGCAATCACATCATCATCCATATACAACCATTCTCCATTCACCCCTGTCTTCTGTCCTCTCCCGTCCTTCCTCAACAGACATTCCCCTCTTCCCCAAAGCCCCCTTCACCCCATCCATCCACCTCATCCTAGGACGTCCCCTCATGTTCACTCCCTCCACATCTGCTTTCCATACCTCTTTTACTAGTCTTTCTTCACTCATTCTTTCCTTGTGTCCAAACCATCCTAATATTCTTTCATCAACCCTATCTCCCAGCTCCTTTTCTACCCCTGTTCTCCTCCTCACCTCCTCAATTCTCACTGTATCTAGCCTAGTAACCCCCATCATACTTCTCAGACACCTCATCTCAAACACATTCAAACTCCTTCTCTCTTCTTCTCTTATGTTCCATGTTTCTACCCCATACAGTGCTGTTGGCACAATCACAGTACTAAATTGGGCCAATTACGTAAACTCAGGTGTCCTGAGTTGGTCCGATTAATAAAGTTATCCGCATGTACACTGGACTGTGTCGGCTAGAAGCTGGGCCAATGCAGGGGCAATGAATGGGTACCCTAAATTGGGCCTACACTACATTGGGCCACATCCGTTAATTCTTATTCCCAGAATTGGTCCAACTAATAAAGTTATCTGCATACACACTGGACTAAGTTCACTAGATGCTGGTAAGTGCATTGGACCAGTAGATATAGTTATTCATTTTCACATTTGACTGCATTGGTTAGACATCGATGCCATTGATGAAAAACTACTTTTATGCCTTTGCTTCATGTGCATAGCTCAATATCAGGCTACATGCCACCTCACTCACCCTTCACCCCTCCCACTTTAACCTATTTCCACACCTGATACATATTTTTGGATGCATTCCAGGATCTGTTAAATGCACCAAGAAGTGTAGCAGGTATGGAAAAAGGTCAATGGAGCAGGGGTGAAGGGCGAGTGTGCATGGCACCTAGTCTGGTCCTGAATCATACACATGACATGTAGGCAGAAAAGTAGTTCTCCATCAAAGGCTGTGACGTCTAACAGATGCAGTCAAATGTGAAAATGAATAACTATATCAACTTGTCCAATGCACTTACCAGCATCCAGTTCACTTAGTCCAGCATAGTATACAGATAAGCATCTAACCAATACAGTCAAATGTGAAAGTGAATGTCATGCACTGCTGATGAAGCTCACAAACTGAAACACACCTGATTATATACAAGTAGACTTTATTAAGAGAAATATGAAAACCAATTTTTAATTACAATGCATACTGCAATAAAAAATGAAAATCTAGTATAGGCCTTATGGTCTCTTGCAGTCTCCTTCATTCTTATGTCCTTACGTAGACTAGTTTCTAGTAGGAACTATATACACATTGATATATATATAACTACATATATATAACATATATATATATAACATATTATATATATATTATATATATAACATATATATATACAGGTAAACGTCGACTTACGATGGCCGCGACTTACGATTTTTCGATTTTACGATGACGACGACGACGATATGATATATTTAACCCCTTCCATACGGTGCCGCACACGTAGGCGTCATGAGGAGCAAGTGGATTCGCGACGCTGCCATATCGGTGTCTTGATTATATTTATTGTAGTCGCCCCTGTGTTTTTACATTCTCTCAAATGTGCCATGAATCCCATTCTCTGTGGTTTTCAAAATTCGCGGGTGAGAGAACGATCAATATAAGCGGTGACTATATTTTATGATGCGAGTATTATTACGACACGTCGTACGGCTGGCATTGGCTGCTGCCCGCGAGATTTAAATTCCGTACTGAAAATACATATTATAGTGTTTGAATATGGTAAAAAGGATAAAAATAATTAAATAAACTACTGTACATGTTTAATAGGCTATATTCAGTATCTCTGTGACCACGGAACAGAGTGATACACAAATTGGGGATCGACTTACGATGAAATCGTCTTACGATGGCTCTATCGAAACTTAATGCCAAGGTCTAAGTAAACAGGTCTAACCGCTGGAGCAGTTCTGCGCAGCTTCTGACGTTGTTTGGATGCGTCCATTTTCTCTTTGTGATACACTGAAGAAAACTGTGAAACGCCAAGGAAGACAGGAACTATAATATTTTATATATTATATATATATATTATATATCATATATATTATATATTCATATATATAGACAGGAATTATAATATTTTATATATATCTATATATATATTTTATATAATATTTGTCAGAATATAACTAATTGAGTGGAGCGGTGCGAGCGCAAGGCGACGTCATTTTCGAACGACGGACCAACTTCAACTGACAGCTATAGGACCCGCTAACCCCACTTTGAACAGCCAGGTGACGTTCACGGGCTCGCTGCGCCAACTCCCTCGAAATTCGGTCGGAAGTGGTTAGACCTTATATTCTTAGATCTTGCTTAATGCCATCGTAAGTCGACGTTTACCTGTATATATATATATATATATAAAACATATGCTAATGTACTCTTTCAGTATAAAAAATATAAAATATTCTCATTTCATATTCTCAAATTTGAAAATATCACATGAATATCAGTGTTGAACAAATTATAGTATTTAAGCCATTAAACAATTGTGAAAGTACAGTGTATGAGCGGTTTTCAAAGGAAACATATATATATATATATATATATATATATATATATATATATATAACATAATATGCTAATGTACTCTTTCAGTATCAAAAATATAAAGTATTCTCATTTCATATTCTCAAATATGAAAATATCAAATGAATATCACAAAGTGTTGAACAAAATATAGTATTTAAGCCATTGAACAATTGTTAAAGTACAGTGTATGTGCAGTTTTCAAAGGAAACAAATATTAAGTAAAAAACATTAGTTATACTGCCCCTCTACCACATAAGTATTGAATGCTTTAATAGTGCTATAACAGACCAAGGTAGACATTGCAATATAACTACAGAACATGACTACACCTACAGGTGTTTCTATCAATTCCCAGTCAATTTGAACATGTGGCACCTTCAGTCATGGATATAAGATGTAAAGCTGAAAACAACTGAGGATAATCTCATATTTATTTCCATTTTGTATCCATGACTGCAAGGATGCCAAATGTTGATACATACATACATACATATACCAAGGCTTTTTCCCCCTTACTAGGGAGGTAGCCAAAAAGGAAAAGGCATAAAATCATTCCCACCCATTCCATCCCTGAAAACACTCCACACCCCTCCACCCTCCCTCCCATCTTAGCACCTCCTAGATGACAGGTCATCCCTGCACATTGTCCACTGCCCTGGGTCAGAAGCAGTGTCGCAAAACACAGCATATCCACAGCAAGGCCGCTTCATTAAATCGGCGACTCCCCCCTCCGTCCCCCCATATAAAGGAGAAGACGGAGAGAAATCCCTTCAGGCTGCGTCAAAATTTTTGCTCACGCACACTACCTCACCCCCCATCCCCCCGTCCATTCCACCTCATGCATCACAACATCTTCCATATACAACCATTCTCCATTCACCCCTGTCTTCTGTCCTCTCCCATCCTTGTAAAAGCAAATGTTGATATTAGCTGGAATTGGGGTCATGGACACAGGATAATGCAAGACACAATCATCCAAGTGATTAACGAAAAAGCTAATTGGGTCAGGGATACAGTAAATAGAAAAAATGTATTGTGGTATATGGACTAAAAGAAAAACAAGGATTGGCGAGGTACATGAGAGAAAAAGAAGAAAAAGAGATAGCAGTAGAAATCCTAAATGAAATTCTGGGGGGAGAAAGAGATGCAAGCATAGACCTGGAAGAGACTTATACAATAGGTCACTATTCTAAGGATAGAAATCGACCTCTAACGATAAAATTAAGGTCACAATTGGTAATAGAAGATATATTTGAAAAAGTAGGCAACTTGGCAAAGAGTGAAAAGTACAATAAGATAGGGATAAAAAGAGAAATGAGTACTGAGGAATTAGAAAACGAAAAGTCACTAAGAGAAGAAGCAAAGGAAAAAACTTGATGAGAACGGAGACAGAATGCAAAGAATTCTATTGGAGAGTAATTGACATTATGTTGAGACAATGGCACATCAAAACGAAAAAACCAAGGACCGAAAAAATAATGGAGAAGGAAGAAAATTAAAAGTGACCTATACTAACATTGACAGATTAATTTCAGGTCTGAACGAACTTAATGATTATCTGTTAGAAGAAAAAACAGACATAATGGGAATTGTAGAGACTAAACTAAGAGGTGAAATACCATCCATCGTTATTGGACAAGGTCTATACAATTACTGGATAAAAAACAGGGACAAGAAACAGGGAGGGGGAATCATGTTCTTGGCCAAGAAAGACCTAAACGTGACAAAAATTGCAGAGGGCAAAGGTAATGTTGAACTGATCATGATAAAAGTCGAAGGCAAGAATATGAAAAGTAGAAAGTTTGTGGTGACCTATGTGCCTCCAAAAACGAATGCTTGGAAAGAGAACGAACATACAAAAATGCTAGAAGATACAAGAAAATCACTAAATGAGATACTAATGGGTAAGGGTAATCTGGTAATTATGGGGGACTTCAATTGCAAAGAAATTTGTTGGGACAGCATGACAGTGCGAGGAGGAGATGACTTGTGGGGCAATGTACTGCTAGACATAACCATGGAGTACACAATGACCCAATGGGACAGTGAAAACACTAGGTAAAACACTAGGTACAGAAACAATGAGGAGCCATCGAAACTACATACATACATATACCAAGGCTTTTTCCCCCTTACAAGGGAGGTAGCCAAAAAGGGAAAGGCATAAAAACACTCCCACCCATTTCATCCCTAAATACACTCCACACCCCTCCCACCCTCCCTCTCATCTGAGCACCTCCTGGATGACGGGTCATCCCTGCACCCTGCCCACCGCCCTGGGTCAGAAGCAGTGCCGCAAGACACAGCACATCCACAGCAAGGCCGCTTCATTTAATTGGCGACCCCCCCTCTCCGTCCCCCTTTGCATATAAGGCGAGGACGGGGAGAAATCCCTTCGGGCTGCGTCAAAATTTACTCACACATACTACCCCACCCCCCACCCCCTGCCCATTCCTTCTCATGCAGTCACAACATCATCCATATACAACCATTCTCCACTCACCTCTGTCTTCCATCCTCTCCCTTCCTTCCTCAACAGACATTCCCCTCTTCCCCAAAGCCCCCTTCACCCCATCCATCCACCTCATCCTGGGACGTCCCCTCATGTTCACTCCCTCCACATCTGCCTTCCATACCTCTTTTACTAGTCTTTCTTCACTCATTCTTTCCATGTGTCCAAACCATCCTAATATTCTTTCATCAACCATATCTCCCAAATCCTTTTTCACCCCTGTTCTCCTCCTCACCTCCTCATTTCTCACTCTATCCAGCCTAGTAACCCCCACCATACTTCTCAGACACCTCATCTCAAACACATTCAAACTCCTTCTCTCTTCTTCTCTTATGTTCCATGTTTCTGCCCCATATAGTGCTGTTGGCACAATCACTCCTTCATACAGTCTCCTCTTTGCATCCATTCCCAAATGTCTATTCCTCATTACACTCTTTAAACCACCAAGGCATTTACTCGCTTCTCTCAATCTACATTCTACCTCCACCTTCACTCCACCTTTTCCTGCTACACTTGCACCCAAGTATCTAAAACTATCCACTTCCTCCAGTCGCTCTCCCTTAATGTTCACTTCCAGTCTACTGCCACTTTCACCCCTTGTACATCTCATCACCTTACTTTTACCCACATTTATCTTTAGCTTTCTTCTATCACATACTCTCCCAAACTCTGCCACCAGCTTCCTCAATCCCTCCTCTGACCCTGCCACAAGCGCAGTGTTGTCCGCAAACAACAGCTGGCTCACCTCCCACTTTTCTCCATTTTCTTTAACCATCTCCAATCCCTGACCCACTACCCTAGCATTCACCTCTCGCACTACCCCATCCATGTATAAGTTGAACAGCCAGGGCGACATAATGCATCCTTGACGAAGCCCCACCTTTACTTCAAACCACTCACTCTCTCCATTTCTAATCCTGACACATGCTCTACTACTCTCATAAAAACTCTTGACAGCTCCCAAAAGCTTTCCTCCTATCCCATAAATCTGCATAACCTCCCACAGTGCCTTTCTGTCTACCCTATCATAAGCCTTTTCCAGATCCATAAAAGCCCAAAAAACATCCTTCCCCTTTCCTATAGCTTTCTCACATAATATTTACAACAGAACCTGAAATAGTGGACAATGTCTAGCACAAGACACCAATTGGAAAGAGTGACCATGTACTCATAGAAACTACTAAAGGAAGAAATAGACATGGAGAGGAATGAAAGGTATAGGAAAGGAAGATTGATGTATGACAAAACAGACTTTGCAAAACTAAGGACATTCTTCCTGAATGCAAACTGGGAAAAATTCTATTTGGAAGAGACAACAGTGGAAGAGAAATGGAATATATTGATGGATAATTACAATGAAGGGGTAAACAGGCATGTACCAAGACAAATGCGAGAGTTGGTTCAACAAAAGATGCAGTGAGGCAAAAGACCAAGGGGACAAAGCTTGGAAAAGGTGGAGAAAAGACAAAAAACAAAGCAAATGGCAAATTTATATAAACTGTAGAAATGAGTACTTTATGTTAATGTGAGAAGAGAGGAAAAAAGGAACCATGAGAAGGATATTATAGATAAATGCAAAGATCAACCCAAGCTATTCTATTGGTATGTGAATGGTAAACTTTAAACCAAACAGGAAATGGTGAAACTACACCAAGGAAATATAGAATACACAGAAGAATTAGAGATGGCCAAAGTCATGAACAGCAACTTTAAATCTGTCTTCACCAGAGAGAAAATACAAAATTGGGACGTAGATAATAACAAGCAATCTCCCCACATGAGTGAGTTTACAACATCACAAAAAGAAATATCAGAACATCTATCAAAACTGGACATCAGAAAATCACATGGCCCGAATGGTATTGCAAATTGGATTCTAAAGGAATGCAAAGAAGAACTAACGGACAAAATACACATCATAATAAATAGCTCACTCAAAGAAGGAAAGATACCTAATGACTGAAAAAATGCTAACATTGTACCAATATATAAAGGAGGAAACAAGGAAGAACCCACCAACTATAGGCCAGTATCACTAACAAGCACTATAGCCAAAATTTGTGAGAAAATCATCAAGAATAGATGGGTAAAACATCTGGCAGACAACAACATATTAAACCCAAGACAATTCAGGTTCAGACAAGGAAGACCATGCACTACAAACTTAATATGCGTCTACTCAAGGCTAATAGACATAGTGCAAGAAAGAAATGGATGGGCTGATTGTGCATTCCTAGACTTGCAAATAGCCTTTGACAAAGTACCATACAGAAAATTACTAAAAAAACTGGAAGACATAGGAGGAATACAAGGGAACCTACGAAAATGGATGAAGGACTTCCTGACTAGTAGAATGATGAGAGTAGTGCTCAGAGAAAAATATTCAGATTGGAAAGAGGTGGGGAAAAGAATACTTCCACCAAGTATTCCCACTTGGATCGTAAGAGGCGAGAAGAAAGGGACGGGAATTGGGACTAGGCATCCTTCTCCTTGTAGATCCACAGGGGAAATTCCTAAAAGAAAAAAAGAAGGCATAAGAGGGGCTGGAAATCCTCGGACCAGCACCCTAAGGTTTGGGTCTTTTAATGTGCGTGGATGTGGTACAGATGAGAGTAAAAGGGAAGAGATAGGTAGTATGTTTGTGAGAAGAAAGATGGATGTGTTGGCTTTGAGTGAAACTAAGTTGAAAGGGGAGGGTGAGTGTAAGTTTGGGAGTGTAAGTGGGAGGTTATCAGGAGTGAAGAGAGGGCGAGGGAGGGAAGAGGTGGCTATTCTAGTAAGTGAAGAGATAGGTAAACGTGTAGTGGAGTGGAAGGAGGTTTCCTCAAGGATAATGTTGATGAAGGTGAAACTGGGAAAGAAGATGTGGGTCTTTGTAAGTGCATATGGGCCTGGCAGTGAGAAGAGTGTAGATGAAAGGGAGGCCTTTTGGATAGATCTAAATGAGTGCATAGAGGATTTGGGAAGAAATGTCAATGTGATAGTACTGGGAGACCTTAATGCTAGGGTGGGAAATGGTCCAATGGAGTGGTTGGGAAATGTGGAGTTCCAGGAAAGAATCGTAGTGGAGAGTTGATGGTGGAAATGTGTCTAGAAAGAGAGTTGATGATAGCAAATACAGTGTTTCAGAAGAAAGTCAAGCATAAGTACACATGGGAGAGGGTGGTGGAGGGAAGGGTGGTAGATAGAGCGCTAATGGATTATGTAGTGGTAAATAGGATTATGATAGGAAGAGTTAAGGATGTACATGTGCTAAGGGGAGAGGGTGGGGGAATATCAGATCATTTTTTGGTGGAAGGTAAGTTGAAAGTGGAGGATAGATGGAGGAAGAGGAAAGGGACAAAAGGTAGGGAGGTTCTTAGAGTGAACTCTTTGAATGAGAAGGAAAAGGAGAAGGAGTACAGAAAGAAGCTGAAGGAGGAGTGGGAGGGAGTAAAGGGTAGAGTAGAGCTGGGTGTGGAGGAGGAATGGGGATGGTTCAAGGAGGGAGTCATAAAGTGTGCAAGGATGGTGTGTGGAACAAGAAGGACAGGGGGGAAATAGAAGAAAGGGTAGTGAATGGTGGGATGAGGAAACAAAGAAGGTTGTAGAAGAGAAGAAGCGAGCTTTCACAGATTGGTTACAAAATAGGACGAGGGAGTCATATGCGAGGTACAAAGAAAAGAAAAGAGAAGTAAAGCAAAAGGTAAAGGAGGCAAAGAGGAGAGTAGATGTGAAATGGGGTAAGAGTTTGACAGAAAATTTTGAAAGTAATAAAAAGATGTTTTGGAAAGAAATTAAGAGAGGAAGAGGAGGCGAATCAAGTAGAGAAGAAAAGGTAAAAGGTGCAGATGGAGAGATGATAATGGAGGAGAAGGCAGTGAGGGGAAGATGGGCAGAATATTTCAAGGAGTTGCTAAATGTGAAGGAGGATAGGAAAGGAAAGATTGCTGCAGTGGGAAGTGCAAAGAAAATGAGAGTGATGAATGAGGAGAATGGAGGAGAAATGAGGAAGGATGAGGTGAAGGCAGTTGTTAAGATGATGAAAGCAGGTAAGGCACCTGGTCTGGATGGATGCCATGCAGAATGTCTGAAAAAGGGAGGTACAGTGATGGTGGACTGGTTGGTGAGGTTATATAATGTTTGTTGGACAGAGGGTAGAGTGCCGGAGGACTGGAGGAGTGCCTGTATAGTTCCACTTTACAAGGGAAAAGGGCATTTTATGGTAAGACAGATATGTGAGAAAGCTATAGGAACGGGGAAGGATGTTTTTTGGGCTTTTATGGATCTGGAAATGCCTTATGATAGGGTAGACAGGAAGGCACTGTGGGAGGTTATGCAGATATATGGGATAGGAGCAAAGCTTCTGGGAGCTGTCAAGTTTTTATGGGAGTAGTAGAGCTTGTGTCAGGATTGGAAATGGAGAGAGTGAGTGGTTCGAGGTAAAGATGGGACTTCGTCAAGGATGCATTATGTCGCCCTGGCTGTTCAACTTATACATAGATGGGGTGGTCCGAGAGGTAAATGCAAGGGTAGTGGGCAAGGGATTGGAGATGGTTAAGAAAATGGAGAAAAGTGGGAGGTGAGTCAGCTATTGTTTGCGGACAACACTGCGCTTGTGGCAGGATCGGAGGAGGGATTGAGGAAGTTGGTGGCAGAGTTTGGGAGAGTATGTGATAGAAGAAAGCTAAAGCTAAATGTAGGTAAAAGTAAGATGATGAGATGTACAAGGGGTGAAAGTGGCAGTAGACTGGAAGTGAACATTAAGGGAGAGCGACTGGAGGAAGTGGATAGTTTTAGATACTTGGGTGCAAATGTGGCAGGGAAAGGTGGAGTGAAAGTGGAGGTAGAATGTAGATTGAGAGAAGCGAGTATATGCCTTGGTGGATTAAAGAGTGTAATGAGGAATAGACATTTGGGAATGGATGCTAAGAGGAGACTGTATGAAGGAGTGATTGTGCCAACAGCACTATATGGGGCAGAAACATGGAACATAAGAGAAGAAGAGAGGAGTTTGAATGTGTTTGAGATGAGGTGTCTGAGAAGTATGATGGGGGTTACTAGGCTAGAGTGAGAAATGAGGAGGTGAGGAGAACAGGGGTGGAAAAGGAGTTGGGAGATAGGGTTGATGAAAGAGTATTAGGATGGTTTGGACACATGGAAAGAATGAGTGAAGAAAGACTAGTAAAGATGTGGGGGGAGTGAACATGAGGGGACGTCCTAGGATGAGGTGGATGGATGGGGTGAAGGGGGCTTTGGGGAAGAGGGGAATATGTTGAGGAAGGACGGGAGAGGACAGAAGAATGGGGTGAATGGAGAATGGTTGTATATGGATGATGTTGTGATTGCATGAGGTGGAATGGGCGGGTGGATGGGGGTGAGGTAGTATGTGTGAGCAAAATTTGATGCAGCCCGAAGGGATTTCTCTCCGTCCTCTTATATTATGCAATGGGGGGACGGAGAGGGGGGGTCGCTGATTTGATGAAGCGGCCTTGCTGTGGATGTGCTGTGTCTCGAGACACTGCTTCTGACCCAGGGCAGTGGACAAGGTGCAGGGATGACCCGTCATTCAGGAGGTGCTAAGATAAGAGGGAGGGTGGAGGGGTGTGGAGTGTATTCAGGGATGGAATGGTTGGGAATGATTTTATGCCTTTTTCTTTTTGGCTACCCCCCTTGTAATGGGGAAAAAGCCATGGTATATGTATGTATGGAAAGAGGTGATCAGTGGATTACCGCAAGGATCTGTACTGGCACCAATAATGTTTGCTATCTATATGAATGACATGGATGAGGACGTGAACTGTTACATGAGCTTCTTTGCTGACGACGCCAAACTGTTAAGGAAAGTAGAAACTGATAAGGACTGTGAAGCACTGCAAGAAGACCTAAATAGGGTATGGAACTGGAGTCAGAAATGGGAAGTGGACTTTAATACTAAGAAGTGTAGCATAATGGAGTTTGGAAAAAGCAAAAACAGAATATCAGGAAAATAGACAATTGGAACCAAGGAGGTAAAGAAAGTAGGATCCGAAAAAGATTTGGGAGTAATTATCACGAACGACTTGTCCTATGATAAACAGATTAACAAAACTGTCGGGGAGACTCACAACTTGCTAAGATCAATAAAAGTGGCATTTGCATACTTGGACAATGACACGATAAAAAAAATATTGGTTACATTGATAAAGCCTAGACTAGAGTATGCAGCGACATTGTGGTCCCCCAGTGCCAAAAAGAATATAAAGAAGATAGAAAGAATCCAAAGAGCAGCTACAAAAATGGCACCTGCACTTGCAAACCTATCATACGAGGAGAGATTGGCTAAACTGGAGTTACCGACACTGGAGCAAAGAAGAGAGAGAGGTGATCTATTGACCATCTACAGAATCATGAAAGGCACAGAGATACTTGATAGCGAGGACTTACTTAACTGGGACAAGAGAAACACAAGAGGACATGGAAAAAAAAAACAAAAAAAAAAACATAGCTATAGAAGAGAAATGAAGAAAAACAGTTTTCCACATAGAGTTTTGGATACTTGGAACAAACTGGATAGTGAAATAGTATGTGCAAAAACCATTCATGAGCTTAAAAGCAAACTAGACACTGCGAGATACAATGGCGGGACACCATGAGCATAACTCCCCTTCCCGCAAAATACAACTAGGTAAATACAATTATATATGGCACAATTATTCCTAAATTAAACAAATCCATATTGTTTTGGTGTGAACAAAAGTATAATTAAACAAATCCATATTCTTTGGTGTGGACAAAAGTATATTATCATCTGATATGAAAGAAAGGCCAGATATACCTTATGAAAGTAAGTTAATTATGGTATGCAGTGGTCTAGCTGTTCTGCATTGGGCAGCAACAATTAGTGTATATGTACCACCTGGACAAATGTTTACCATATTTTTCGGTGTATGACCCGTGGCTTTTTGCCTCAGAAAGGGGCCAAAATTCGGGGGTGCGGGTGATATAAAGGTGTGGGTCATCTGTGGATTCTGGTTAGAAATTGCCCTCTTACGCAGTCAATAAAAAAAAAAAAAAAAAATGAACGATTAGTTTAGCTGGGTGCCCTCTCGGATCTAGGATTTGTGGGGGGACCGACCGGATTCGTCGTATGAAAGTTGATTAAAGTCATAATACAGCGTGTACTATCGAGACAAACAACAAAGAGAAGGTAGGATTTGTCTTACCCGCTTTACATGCTCTTGTTATTAATAAAGGCATTATCACAAATAAAACAGGCTTAACTAAACAGCATGAACACAATACAAGTGACCGGTACCAACACCAACATCGTGTGTCGCGATCAAACAAAAACAAGTGGCGGCCATTTTCGCAATTACAAATTACAAACTGTACCTGATTCCTTAATGCTAAATTTGTGCATTACATGTGGGTCGTTCAAGCATGGAAGAAAATTAAAGAATCGACTATTCAGAACGGTTTCCGTAAATCAGAAATGTGCCATCCTGCAATGTTCGATGCATGCTACGACTCGGAAAAGGAATCGGACGAATCCGAAATCGAAATGGAAACGGATGAGGTCACTGCATCAGAATTGGCCGATTTATACCACAACCTCTTCCATGACGATACAGAGGATGAGGAATTCGATGGCTTCGTGAGCGATGATACGCCTTCATAAACATTGACTGTCGTCTGTGATCACTGACTATGTTTTATTCTAATAACGATGTGCTCCATTGACTCTGTTCATAACAGTTCAGTAATGTGCTCTATTATTGTTCTATTCTATTGAAAACTAACCATTGGAAATTGTTTGGTTTAAAAATTAATTACCAGTGTTTGTATGGCATTTATAAACCAATTGATTAATTACCGGTAAACAACCAAACAGGGTTTTATGGCATTATTTACACAAATTTATGAAGGTTCTTTGTAATATATATATAAGTGCAATAAAATATATTGAAATGTAATTTGTTGGTTATTCTTCATCTTCATCACAATCAGAAATAAATAGGACTGGAGGAATACTGTACTAGTATCATGATCATGAATCGCAATGCCGCGTCTTCGACCCATCCCAAAGGCATCGTAAGATCAGTTGCACACTTTCGAGATCACCCCTCTTTCATCGAAGCTACCACTACATCTAGTGGCAGCTTCAGAAACCAAATTGTGACGAATCCTGAAAAGCAAGATATCACCAAGAAACCTGCTAATATCGGAAAATATATATATATTTTTTTTATAAATCACATAAGCATTGATGAAACAGAAAATTTAGAAAAAGCCTCAGCTTTGAAATTACTTTGATCACCACGTCAACGGCCGGCCGTAACAACAACGGCCGTGAGCTGTGCCTGTGGCCACCCATGCATGGGTAGTATACATTGTCGGATCTACACTGCCGCGCACGCCATATGACTGCGGGTCATACAGCGGTGCGGGTCTTGTGTGGATTTTCACTAAGGTGTAAGGGGGTGCGGGTCATATAACGGTGCGGGCTATAGTCCGAAAAATACGGTACATAAAGGAGGCCTATGATGCGTCACTACTGGTGGAAGCATTGATATCTGAATGCCTCTGAGGACCACCACATCTGTCATGCATTCCTTAAATACTTCATGATGGTTTTTCCAATTTCATCGTCTGTGGTTTGGAAGTTTCTGTTGTCAAGCAAAACCCCTGCAAATACATTGAGGAAAACTTTATGTTAATGGTCTTTATCAACAGCATTACACATTGTTAAATTTTATGTTTAAATTTAAAGATACTTCATCATGGTATTCAGAACTTAACAAGTTATACAATAAAATCAGCAATGAAAAGTTAAACTTAAAATTGGTTTCCAACCATTCCTTATTTGCTCAGCAGTTAAGCTCCAAAAACTTTTTGTGGTGCAGTTACTGTACATAAAAATGGTGCAAGTAAATACTGGCAAGAAAGACTACATGAAGGTTATACCTTCTGTTTCCTCTTCCAAGTTCTGCTTCACTTTGAATATCTCAGGAATATTCTCCATTCTTTGCCATTGCTTGAGCTTGACTATACTCAGCTGAAATGCAAAGAGGAAAGTTTTAGTAACGAGATATTATTTGTAAAAAATAACACACTGTGTAAGCTAAAATATCTGTTAACTTTACTAATAATAACATATGTCAGATATACTATACTATAAACATACCACCTAATTTATTCATTAGTATCAGAACAGTTCTACAGCATACATTCATACACATTAAGATGGTAAATACAGTAGTACTCAGTTTTCAGCCATCAACTAAAATCCAACATATCTTCTGGTCTTATGAATTCTGATCTAAAATAAGTAATCACTTCTGCTACAGCTAAAAACTAGAGTGTATAGTCTGTGTCACAGTACTCTTCTTGGAACTGGAATATGTTGAGGCCAGCCAGGTGACCATGTTTGTGTGTTGTGTATAGGCAATTCCTTCTTGAAAACAAAGGAAATTCACTGATCTATAGATAACTTTTCATGGCTATTATATAGCCGATTATGGCTATTATATAGCCGATTATGGCTATCATATAGCCGAGTATGGCTATTATATAGCCGATTAAATGAAGCGGCCTTGCTGTGGATGTGCTGTGTCTTGCGACACTGCTTCTGACCCAGGGTGGTGGGCAGGGTGCAGGGATGACCCATCACCCAGGAGGTGCTCAGATGAGAGGGAGGGTGGGAGGGGTGTGGAGTGTATTTAGGGATGAAATGGGTGGGAGTGTTTTTATGCCTTTCCCTGTTTGGCTACCTCCCTTGGAAGGGGGAAAAAGCCTTGGTATATGTATGTATGTATTATATAGTCTAGATGTATCTATACAAATTATACAGTAATGTACTGATACAATATAGTTTCACCTAAATTTGATGGTAGCAGCAATACTACTACAGTATGTGGGAAAATATCATTGTCAGTTTCCATATTATTGTGTTGTCCAGAAGACCTCTGATGTCATTGTTTATTTGGCTACCATATTTGTCTCTCCATATACTCCTATTTCTAGCTTACTGCTTCCAGTCCATCAAACCAGCCTCACAATAAAAACAAATACAACAGTGCCTATAAGTCACACATTCAAAGCAACCAATTTAAAAAATAATTTATGGATCATTCAATTTGCTATTTTGCCAACTGAACTATTCAAACTTATTCATATATAGGATATTTAGAAATTAAAGTTACTTACCACATTTACAGAGTACTCTTGCATCATACTGTATCCAGCTTCCTTCTGGGGTGAGTTTCTCCTGGATAGCTCTGTTGAGCTTTGAAGTGTCACAGTATCGTGGCCAATAACATTTCCCATCCAGCAGCCAGGTATCAGGAACCACAGCAATTTCATTTCCTTCCTCAAAGACAATAACTCCAAATTCTGCCATACCTTCCTGCTTTTAAATACAATTGGCTTATAAAAGATACATGAAGGTTCAACATGTACTGTACAGTAACTGTGCAACACAGTCCTCACTGCTCTATGAACATACTGTATTGGTAGCCCTTACTCTATACTGAACTATGACTCCTCTAAGAAGATTTGATCGCCCTCCTTGGCACCTGATGAGTAATGAGGTAAAGTCTAAGTTAGCAATGCCGGATAAGTCTGGGCAGGAATCCCCATTCAGTACATAAAGCAAAGGTTACTCTATCCATTGAGCTAGGTCAAAAATGTGGTATCAGTACATGGCTGTAGTACACTAGCCTATATAATAATCTCAGTATGTCTACTATCAAATCAAATAAAAAATATGGTAACATTTTACATCAGACAACCATTTTTCAACAGAAGGCGCAGTTCATTGCTGGTGGACTGTGTGAAGTAAGGGAAAAGATGCAAACTTTGGCAAATGAGACTGAAGGGGGAAAAGAATACATTTACATTCAATATCTTTATATGAGCATGTTCTTATGCTCTTACTTTCATTACTAACAGCATATATACCCAGAGAACTTGACTGTACAGGATATGTGTACAAATCTTCATAAACTTTGTAGATATATGACAAATAAATGTCTGGGTCTCCTTCATATTTCAATATATCCACTACTTTCCCAACCTTACTATTAATAATTATGCCACAGTTAGCTGGGTTCACTTTGATACAAAAGTTCTTAAGGTATAAAACTTTAAACTGTACACAAGGAAAATCACTTGGTACTGGCCCATTTCTGTGGACTACTTTTGCAACTGGATATTTAGAATTCTTCTCTTCAGGTTCATATGCCTTCATTTCATAAATTCTATTAACTATTTGCATGAGAAAACAGTTAGGTTTTCTAAGCAATTTTTTTTAGGTATCCAAGATAATTCTCAAAAGGAAAGGCACTGAATTTATCAACTGATCCATGTCTATTTACATCATCTGTTAAATGACACAAATTATGAATGTTGTACATAACATGCCTTGAACCATACACATTTCTAAAGTGGTTTACAAAAGCAATCAAATATCTATGTGCTTTTTCCAGTTTCTGGACCTCTGGGTACTGAAAGCAGAAATGTGCTCACACTCAAAAGAAGAAAATTTTTAAAAAACATTCTCATCAATGTGTTTCTGGAGACAAACTGGTCCAGTATACAAAAGAAAGGCTCTGAATTCTGACTACGATGCAAAGTCCAGGAGGAAGACACTGCAGCAATTGATATAAATGGTAAAACTGTAAAGGCAGTCACCACCAAATTTTGAGAAAAAATGCGCAACACTTTCCACTTACCGCAATAGACCAACGCCAACTCCTGTAAAGTTTGGCACCAAAACAAACGACCATAACAAAGGTTCCAATATTTTTTGGCATAGACGTAACATGTTATACTACTTACTTAGCATATTACGCATACCAGTCGAGGATACAACTATTCGCTGCGCTCACAGGGTATAAATCCATATGTTATCAATTATTATAGATATGAGAGATAACCAGTTATTTGAATATATTTTCTCCTGTTATTAACAAAAAAGTAAAACTATAGGTAAGGGTAACTGGATTATTTTTATGTTTTTTACGATACTTAAATAGACAAGAAATAGTATAATGTCATGCACATAACCACGCAATGCCTGCATGGAAAAGTTACTTCAATGAATGTTTTCCAGAAACAGAAACATGGCTTGTCAGTACGTTCTATGTCAATGTGGGATGTTTGAAAAAAACAATATACCTGTGATATTATGCCAGCTACTAAAGTTCCCTGTCAGGATATGAAAGCTCTTGTTCATGCAGTGTCCAAAGTATAGGTATTGACAGTAATTATGTTAAAATGTAAATTGTCATGTTAAAAGGTAAACTGGCCTTACACACATGAAAATAAATCAGCCCTACACAGAACACTCAGTGTTATTTACGAGAAACAATATTTTAAATTAATTGGCCCTACATGAAAATCCCAATATCATTACATATTATGGAATATGATGTCATACTGAATTGGCCCTACACAGAACTCCCAGTATTAATACGGATTACAGGAGACAATATTTTCAGTAAGTTGGCTCTTCATAAAACTTCCAGCATTATTACGGATTATGGAATATGATGTTATAATAAATTGGCCCTACACAGAACTCCTGGCATTAGAATGGATAACGGAAAAAGCTATTAAAACAAATCGGCCCAATATCAAAGACCTGTAATGGATCCAGACAACTTATACCGATGTGAGGAATTAATTGGTCCAACCTTCTGAACTAAGCCCAAAGTTTGCCTTAATTGGCCCGTAATGCCCATGTTTGCTGGGGTAGTGTCAAGTAAACTTATCTTTTAAGCAATAAACACAGTTTCATTTTCATATCGTTATCTTGTTTTCCTTAATTGGGGCTTTTCTAGAATTTGGGGCTTTTTTCCACCTGGGTATTTTCAAGGTGGGGCTTTTTTCCATCAGGGAATTTCCTAAGTGGGGCTTTTTTCCTAGGCATTTTTGTTTTGTCTTTTCGTTGGGGCGTTTTTCTGAACCGCTTGTCTAAGACAGCCAAAAAAATGTTCTAAGCAATCTTGATTTAGTCTGTATGTTAGTAAAAAGGTTACATTAAATCTTTCATTCAACATTTTGTATAACTTTGAGAGGGACATTGAAGAAATGATTAATCCTTTTTGAAATTGATATAAGTGATTTTTTCCACCCACTCTCATTTCTTTAGCAGTTTTAATCATATCTTCCAAAATGTGATTTTATTCTTCCAAATCCCACCCATAGGCATTTCTAGAGGATTTTTTTTAATCTATACGTACCCTTGCATTAAAGAGATCAAACCAACGATCTGATAGCATAATGAATTAACTAGTCATTTCCCAATCATTACTCTTTAAAAGGCCTTGTTCATCAAAATACTTAATTGTTTTACCTGTAGTTTCAGACAACAGTTGTGCAGCTAAGTGAATATTCATTCTTCGATGACCTTGTACATCAATGTGTTTGTCGCCAAGTCGGAATGTTGTTTTTAAGTCTTTTACACTCCTTTTGATTATCTCACAAATGCAAGAATTGGTCTCATTTTTGCATCCATTTTTACCATCCAATTTGAATCCAGAATCTAAAAGATTGTTTCTAATTAGTTTTATGAGATGTGGAGCATCAGCAAAAACAAAAATTTCCCTGTCACTAGAAGCTGGATTTGTGAAGCTATGGTTATCAATGGTGACATCAAGTGTTTGTAAGAGTTTAAGATTTGTTGATCCCATATCCGATACCACAGCAACAACTAAAAATCCAGCTTCTTCCACCTTAACAATAATGTCATACAGTATGTACTTAGTCATATTAGTGTCAAAGTCGTAGTATACTGGCTGTTTCCAAGGGCTTGTCAGTCTCCTTAACATAGCACACTGTAGTCTCTTTTTAGGTTCATATATTACATCAGTGCCTTTTTCGTATGTCCAGTCTGATGCAACACTTGTCTCATCAAAAGATAGTATACCAAGGCGCTCAATATCTGACATTTTTTCTGTTTTTTTCGGTTCAAAAGCTGAATTACTGCTAATAACACACCAGGTTGTAAGTCCAGCTTTGCTATATATATAACGGAAAGGTTGTTTGATATTTGTAGACTTTAAAAAATGCCACTGGAGTCGTTTTTACTCAAATGAACTACAGTCGGCACTGCCAAAGCTCAGTGTGATAACCTCTTTAGTGGTGGCTGGGGACGAATTTAGCGGTCCGAAAGGGGGGCCTGGTCATATATATAACCCCCCCCTACTCCCTATGCCCTTAGGATATAACAAACCCCTCCCCAGCCCCGTTTATTTTTTGTATAATATCGCCCATTCTTGTACAAGAACAAAATCCGTGGTGCGTCGCAGTGTTTTACAGGCAACGGTGTCGCCAATAGTGGTTGCACTGACTTCACAACTCATCGGTTAACCCAGATGAGCGGCCATATTGCAGATATTGGAATGTAAACAAACAGATCTGACGTGTATGTTACAGGCAAAGCTTTTTGGTTACAAATACATCTGTCATGGCAAAAAGGAATTTTTCTAAAGTAAAATTGAAAGACACTTTAGATAGATATTGTGATGGGCTTAACAAGGAGGAGAGGGCGAGGTATGAGAAGAAATTAGCACTTATTTGTGGGGAACATCCATATGAAATAGATGATGCAGCATGGTCTGTCAATGATTCATTGCTACCTGCAATTACCTACCCGGACACAGTGAACTATTTGGTGTTTTCACAGAGTCCTTACACATCTGAGGATTTGAAGAACTTCAAAGCACTTGATGCGTACAACCAGTTTGTGAGTGGTTGGGTCAGGGATACGACAACATGCATTTTAAACAACAGATGCCTGGTCAAAGCAAAGGTGAGGCAATTACTCTTAATTAAGTTTCATGAGAATTTTAGTTAGGCTTAAGTTCAGTTTACATAGCCAGGACTGGTACGAGTTAGATCTATAAACCAAATCAGGTGACTAATGTTGGCAATGTATATGCTAGGATCATTGTCTAATTGCAGGCTTAGGCAACATATTTAACCAACCAACCTGTTAAAATCTACTTTTAATAGACAAATAGTAAAAGTACTTTAATTTAATTTCAGATAGATAAAAAATATCTTCTTGTTAATCATTTGGGCTAATTCTGAATTTTAACTTCCTGAATTTTTTTGTATTTTTTTATCTATTATATAAGTGCATGTGAAGTATGTAATTCTAGGTGCCTAACATAAAAGCAACTTGGCTTAAACAATAAAAGTAACTATTTGATTGTTATTAGGACTAGTAATAGATATTACATGAAATATTTTCAAGCCTGAAGCTCTGTAAATAGATGATACAATTATACATGGTAATATATTGTATTAGTGTTATGAAAAATATCACATATTGAGCTATATAAAAAACTTATCAAGTCTAAGATATTGCAGTCTTAATCTATATACATAACCGAAACTGTATATATTTTTTCTAGATATAAAAAGGTTTAAGATTTAACAATGCGTATACATTTATTTTAAGCACAATTTTATCTTTTTAGGATATGTGCCCCGTGGGGCTACAGGGAGAAGGATGCCTAGTCCCTTTCTTCTCGCCTCTTACGATCCAAGTGGGATACTTGGGATACTTGCAGGGATGACCCGTCATCCAGGAGGTGCTCAGATGAGAGGGAGGGTGGGAGGGGTGTGGAGTGTATTTAGGGATGAAATGGGTGGGAGTGTTTTTATGCCTTTCCCTTTTTGGCAACCTCCCTTGGAAGGGGGAAAAAGCCTTGGTATATGTATGTATGTATGTACAATTTTATCTGGAGTATGAAAATTGAATCTTACAGAAAATAATATGACAATCTAATCAGCCTTTAAACACATACTTGTCTGGTATTTATTAGATCCAGTTGTCATAAATATTGATATTTTGATTTAACGTAATTTTGATGTATTAACAATCAAATTATTCTTATTTCAACTGCCAAACAATCTGATTTCTTTACTAATTTCAAATAACCTAATTATTCACTGAAACTGGAACTAATACCCCTACAGAAATTTAAATGTTTTTATCTTTTCTAGGTACTGTATTGCATTCTTAGAGGCTCAGGGAGAAGCCACTACTTCCATGGTTTATTGCAGACAAGGGTGTATTTTGGCAGCACACTACGCGTATGGCTGGTCTTGGAGAAAGCTGTACACATGTCGCTGCACTACTTTTTTCTGTGGAACCAAACCAACAATAAAGTTAAGGGACTCTAGGACTGTTACACAGTCAAAATCCTTTTGGCTACTGCCTGCTTCTTTGAAAGGTGTGTCGTACAAACAATGCAAAGACATTGACTTTACTTCTGCAAAGACTATGAAGAAGAAACTAGATAGGAACAGACAGCTGTTTGGAATCAGATATTCCCAGCCCTTGTGTTAATAAAAAGTATATCAAAAACCAAATACCAGATCCTACAGATATTGAACTGGCATCATTTTTTTTAAATCATTGTCTTGCACAAGCACGAAACCAGCACTGTTATCTTTATGTGAACCATGCTGTGAACAGTTTGCTCCAAAATCAGTTAGTTTAGATTTCCCCACTGTTCTAACAGAACAGAGAAGAATCAGCATTTCAACTGTCATATGATGAGCTTTTAAATAAGTGCAGAAGTATTAACTTGACAATGACTGAGGACCAAGCAACAGCTGTTGAGAGAGAAACTCGAGAACAGGCTAGTTGTTGTTGTTGTTGTTGTCGTTCCCTAGACTGTCTGTCCGAGCAGTCCCGTCTCCCCAAGGAAGGCCACAGCCGAAACTGGGTTTTCCCACAAATCCTTTATAGAGTGTATGTTGTGTTGTTTGCATGCATGATTGTGTATAATGCAGTCTTCCATTATGTGTTGTATGGTATGGGGTGAAGTGTTACATCCTGGGCAGCTGTTCACAACACGGTCGTCCAGCCTCTTCTGGTAGCTTAGAAGTGCTGGGTGGTGACCGCATCGCAGTCTGGCCAAGTGGACTCTGTCCTTATGTGGGAGAGAGGATTCAGAAGGGTGGATATCAGGGGGTCTGGCATGCAGCAGTGTGTTGTCTTTCAGTGTGTTAATGGAGCGGTGAGTGATATGATTATGAATATGTTTCCGGAGGCTGGTATTTGGTGGTTGTGGAGGAAGAGAAGAGAGTATCTGTGTGTAATAAAGGTCTATGGGTGTAGTTATAATGTTTCTTGGTGTGTGTGGGTGTTCTGCTATGTAGTGTAGCGGGTGTGATGTGTTTGTGGTGGCTGCAGCAAGTGTTTGTGTGCCTCTCATGTCGAGGTGGTCCTTGACTTTGAGGACTTTTGTTTCATGGTGTAAATGGTCTGTAGGTGATGTATTTGTGCAGCCTGTAATTGTTTTTAGGGCTTTGTTTTGTATGATTTGAAGGGTGTTGTGGTGTGTCTCACTGAGATTAGGAGCCCATGCAGGACTCGCATAATTCATCACTGAGCGTATGCATTGTTTGTATATTGTTATATTAGTTTCTTTGTTTTGTCCAAATGTTGTTCCAGTGATTGACTTAAGTGCGTTAAGTCTAGGTGTGCATTTGTTTTTTATGTTTGTGAGGTGTTGTTTGAAAGACATGGATGTATCGTATGTTACACCAAGAATTTTCGGTGTGTTTGTGTGTGGTATTAGAGTGTTGTTGATGTAGAGATGAGGTATGTATTTGTGTTCTTTTGTCCAGTTGGTGAGAAGTGTTGCTGTAGATTTGGTCGGAGCTATTTTGAGTCTGTTTGTGATGAACCATGTGTTGAGTGTGTCAAGGTAAGGCTGGATTATTTCTGCAGCTTTGTCTGTGTTACGATGTGTGCATGTGATTGTTATGTCGTCTGCGTAGGAAGAGATTTGTATTTCTGAGGTGTCTGGCGTGGGTAAGTTATGCATGTATAGATTAAATAATGTGGGGGATAGAACTGAGCCCTGTGGTACTCCGTTCTTAATGTTTCTGATGTGCGATGATTGGCCATTATATGACACATGAGCATTCCTGCCTGCCAGATAATTGGCCAGCCATCTTTTGGTGTTATTGTGCATGTCTGTGTTATATATTTTATTTGTTAGGTTGTGGCGGGGGATAGCATCAAAAGCTTTACTAATGTCCGATGTTATAAGAAGTGTTCTGTGGTGGGGCCTATCTGAATTGATGCCATCTAAAATTCTTTGTGTGAGGTTTGTCAGAAGAGTGTTTGTGGAGTGTAGTGGCCTAAAACCGTGTTGTGAGTCAGCAAGGGGAATATATGGTGTGACAAGTTTAAGTATTAGGCGTTCAATGACTTTAGAGGGGGTGCAGAGAAGTGTGATTGGGCGGTGCGATGTTGGGATTGTTGGGTCTTTGTTCGGTTTTGGAATGGTGATTATTTTACCATGCTTCCAGATGTCGGGTATAGTGTTGCGTGAATAGCTGTAGTTTGCAATGTTTGTGAGTGCGTGTATACCTTGTGGTCCAATGTGTTTTAGGTGGATGTTGCTTATGTTATCAGGGCCACAGGCAGATGAGTGCTTGAGACTATGCATTATGAGTTTTGTCTGACTGTCTATGAAGGGTGTATAGTCTGAGTCTGTGGGAAAGTCTTTCTTACGTCGAATGGTGCGTCGGTCGTCAGGGTGAGATGTAAGATGGCTCGTCTGTGCAAAATGACGTATGAGTGCGTTTGCTTGTTGTCTGTTTGAGGGTAGATTATCTGTTGTTGTGATTATTGCTGCATGAGAGCGTGTAGTGTTAGTGTTGGATAGTGTGATGCTGTTGAGTGTTTTGTACAATTTGCTGGTGTTTGTTTTGTGATCAAGTGTATTGATAAAGTTTTGCCAATTTTGTGTTTTTTGTTCATGTATTTTATTGGCAATCACAGTGTTTAGTGTTTGTATTTGGTCTGCTATGTTTTGAGGGATAGGTGTGGGGGTATCGTGTTTAAGTGTGTCACGTTGTCTGATGAGGCCTTGGATTTCTGGTGTGAAGTTGGGGTTGTGTGATTTTCTGTTGCCTCTAGGGATGTATCTCTTGTCTGCGTTTTGTATGATTGTATTAAAAGCGTGCACAGCATTGTTTATGTTTGTGATTGGTGTACTGTTAAGTGTTTCAAAATGTTGTTCTGTCTCTTCATTAAAGGCTTCCCAGTTAGCTCTCTTGTAATTGGTGTAAGTGTGTCTGTGGCCAGCTGGGGTGCATCTTGTTTTGGTGGTGATGATGATTGGAAGGTGGTCAGAACCAAGGGCTCCGACCACTCTCCATGATGTTGTTGGGGTTAGGCAGGGGGAGCAAAAGGTGATATCAGGAGAGGAGGGAGTGTAGAGGGCTTGGTATGGGATATGTGTATGATTATGCGTGTTGTTCATGATAGTCAATGAGTCGAATTGAGTCTGTATATCAAGCCCTCTGTCTGTGTCAGGGTTGTCGACAAACCAGGCAGATGACTTGGCGTTGAAGTCACCACCCATGATCAGGTTGGGGATTGAGGTTAGTTGGCTGAGTTGAGGTCTGAAGGTGGTTGGAACTGTGGGGGATGATTGGGGGGGAAAGTATATGTTAACTATTGTTAGTGTTGAATTGTTGCCTGTGCGGATACGAATGGATTGGGTTTCTGTTGTGTTATCTGTGGTAGGGAGGAGAATTTTGGTTGTGGCACTTGTGTCCACAAAACAGATGGAATGGTGGATCAGGGTGATGAGTCCACCGCCATTGCCGTCAGTCCGGTCTTGTCTGATGGTGGTGTAATTATGAAATGATGGTGTTTTGTGTGAGTGTCTTAATTTTGTTTCTTGTAGAATTGCAATGTGTATGTTGTGTTGTTTAAGAAAGTGTTCAAGTTCATGTTTTTTAGTGTTAATACCGTCAATGTTGTGTTGTAATATGTTGATGTTGTGTGTTTTGTATGTGTTGTATGTTGCCGTTTGGGGTTGAGGTTGGGGTGGTAGTGGGGAAGGTGTAGAATCTGGGTCAGAGGGGGGGAAAGGAGAGATCGTGGACAAAGGAGGGGGAGTACTAATCGGGGGTAAGGGCAAAGGGAAATTGGGAGTGGGTAAGGGTGTTGGCTGTGGTTGGGGAGGTGGGATTGGGGTTACTGGAGGGCAGGTAGAACATGTCCAAGTGTTTGTGTATTGGTTTGTGTCAGCAAGTGTTGTACAAGTGAGGTGGGCCCAGTTTTTGCACATATTGCACTGAACTGAGCCCTTTGTCTGTCTGCTCGAAGTAATGGGTTTAGAGCATGTTGGGCATGTGTATTTTGTGGTGGGCCCAGGATTGCTCTCTACATCTCCGGCTAAAAGTAGAAGAAGAGGGGTGATCGCCGGAAAATGACCCCTCAGTGCAGAAAAAATGTAACATTGTGTGTTGGAAAAAAAGGATTGTGGTACTCCCCCAGGCTAGTTCTAAACTGTGGTTTAGATTTCGAAGTGGGAGAATAACAGCTTCTAAAATGAAAAGTGTATGTGTGACTGATCCTGCTTCTCCATCAGAGCCTTATAATAGGAATAAGCTATCCTGAAAGCTGTAAATTCTTTTCCAAAGCTACACAGTGGGGATGTGAGCATGAGAAAGATGCAAAGGATATATTTCTTGAACAATTGAAACAGCTTCATGAGAATGTAAAATATGAAAAAAACGTTTTTTTATCAGTGCAACAGTTCCACATATTAGTGCTTCACCTGATGGCATTATTACACGTGAAGAATTAGAACAGAACACGAAAATCTTGGAAACCTGCATGGACCCGAGAAAGTTAATGATAATCGAGGCCCTTTATATCAAGGATAAAAACCCTAACTTGAATATACAGGCACTTGATTTATCAGTGCTACCCAGTATGAGAACACAGGGTAGGCCAGAAGCATGAGGAGATAATTTATGCATAATTTTTAAACTATCATGTGATCTCCCCTAGTCTTATAATTTCGCGTGGTCAAATATTGCACTTTGATGACATTTAACACACTCCCTGAAGAAGGCTCAGTTGAGCCGAAATCCGGATCGGAAAATATGTCCACCTACGCACGAGTTCTACAGAATTTAGACCCTGCTACACAGCGATTAGTGAGATCTTTAGAAAGTTTCTCCAAGAAAATTATTAATGCAGAACACAGCATCACCTTCAACAAAATTTGTGTATTAGAAAACTTTCTGCCTGTATATATTATTTTTCATATAATTTTTTTTATTTACTGGACTTGTTTTATTTTTAGATTAAAATGTCAAACTTACTCATGTCTATTTACACTGTTAATGCAAAATATTTGTTGTTCCTTTGTGCTTCCTGATAAAATATGGATCAGGCATAGTAATAATAATAATAATAATAATAATAATAATAATAATAATAATAAAAAAAAAAAAAAAAATCTTTTACTGCATTCGAATCTTCATGCCTACCGAAACACATGCGATTGCTACTCGTCAGTTGTAACCATAACATGCTGCTAGCATGTCTATACTTAAATTTGCTCCTTAAGTCTTTAGTGATTTCTAGTTAACAGTCTGAAAATGTTCTTCATTAATTAATATTAGCAGGCCACATGATGTATGCATGCATGTATATCAACTGTGCTCAAATATCTATGCATATTTCCTATAAATCATGATTGTTATATCATACTCGAATGAACTACACACCAGAACGGGATGTGTAACTTACATCACCCAGCTGAAAGCGATGACTGATATGGCAGCGGGACCTGCGTGCGCGCGTTCTAGAACGTTCGGGTGAAAGCTCTCATGGCCACTAGTAGCCAGCAAGGATGCGTGCATCAGGAAAAATGGATGCATCCTTGCTGGCACTGCGTTTATGCTGTGTTGCATGTCTGCAAACTGCGTCGTGTGAAAGGTCCCATTGAACTCCATTGAAAGTTAAAATGCGGCGCACTTACGTTAAACCTAATAAATGATTGATGTGGTCCCATCGAGTATCCCTGCACCTACAACCACAGTAAGATGGACAATAAGTAAACAAACATACAAAATGTATTAATACACATTCCCTGAATAAAATAACCTAGCATGTAGCACTTTGTCACTTTGCCTACTTCCGAATCTTTGTTTATATGCTCATACATGTATGTCTCCCAATGGATCCTCGTTTAGCGATGAAATCGCTTAACGACGTTGTCTTCTGAACGATACTCCGTTGTTATACGAGGACTGGCTGTATATACATTGTTTGCCAAGATATTGCTGTTTATTTAACATACTAAAAATGTCCTCAAATAGCACTCGCACCCTGTAGTAATGCATTAAGAAATCGTGAAGTAAACGAATTATTGGAAGAAATCATATATATAAATTTTGGACTACCGAGCTGTACTTAGGGAATCGATTACTTTGCGTAAGAGTAATGAGCAAACAATTAGAGAATTGAGTGGCCTAAAGAGCAAAATGAATGAAAAATGAGGACAAAAATAAAAATGAAGAACTGAAAAAGGAGGTCAAAGAGCAATTACAGGTAGTGACCGGAAAGGTGGAATAGTCAATTAAAGAAACAGACCTCATTGAAATAAAAAAAAATCAATGTAAACACATACATATACCAAAGGCTTTTTCCCCCTTACAAAAAGAAAAAAAAAAAGGAATAGAAATCACTCCCACCCATTTCATTTCCCATATATTCCACTCCCTTCCACCCTCCTATCTTGGCACCTCCTGGATGACGGGTCATCCCTGCATCCTGTCCACTGCCCTGGGTCAGAAGCAGTGTTGCAAGACACAGCAAGGCCAATTCATTATTTCGGCGACACCCCATCTCCGTCCCCTCATGTACATACATACATATACCAAGGCTTTTTCCCCCTTACAAGGGAGGTAGCCAAAAAGGGAAAGGCATAAAAACACTCCCACCCATTTCATCCCTACATACACTCCACACCCCTCCCACCCTCCCTCTCATCTGAGCACCTCCTGGATGAAGGGTCATCCCTGCACCCTGCCCACCGCCCTGGGTCAGAAGCAGTGTCGCAAGACACAGCACATCCACAGCAAGGCCGCTTCATTTAATCGGCGACCCCCCCTCTCCGTCCCCCCTTGCATATAAGGAGAGGACGGGGAGAAAATCCCTTCGGGCTGCGTCAAAATTTACTCACACATACTACCCCACCCCCCACCCCCCTGCCCATTCCTCCTCATGCAATCACAACATCATCCATATACAACCATTCTCCACTCACCTCTGTCTTCCGTCCTCTCCCTTCCTTCCTCAACAGACATTCCCCTCTTCCCCAAAGCCCCCTTCACCCCATCCATCCACCTCATCCTAGGACGTCCCCTCATGTTCACTCCCTCCACATCTGCCTTCCATACCTCTTTTACTAGCCTCTCTTCACTCATTCTTTCCATGTGTCCAAACCATCCTAATATTCTTTCATCAACCCTATCTCCCAAATCCTTTTTCACCCCTGTTCTCCTCCTCACCTCCTCATTTCTCACTCTATCCAGCCTAGTAACCCCCACCATACTTCTCAGACACCTCACCTCAAACACATTCAAACTCCTTCTCTCTTCTTCTCTTATGTTCCACGTTTCTGCCCCATACAGTGCTGTTGGCACAATCACTCCTTCATACAGTCTCCTCTTCGCATCCATTCCCAAATGTCTATTCCTCATTACACTCTTTAATCCACCAAGGCATTTACTCCCTCCTCTCACTCTACATTCTACCTCCACCTTCACTCCACCTTTTCCTGCTACACTTGCACCCAAGTATCTAAAACTATCCACTTCCTCCAGTCGCTCTCCCTTAATGTTCACTTCCAGTCTACTGCCACCTTCACCCCTTGTACATCTCATCACCTTACTTTTACCTACATTTATCTTTAGCTTTCTTCTATCACATACTCTCCCAAACTCTGCCACCAACTTTCTCAATCCCTCCTCTGACCCTGCCACAAGCGCAGTGTCGTCCGCAAACAACAGCTGGCTCACCTCCCACTTTTCTCCATTTTCTTTAACCATCTCCAATCCCTGACCCACTACCCTAGCATTCACCTCTCGCACCACCCTATCCATGTATAAGTTGAACAGCCAGGGCGACATAACGCATCCTTGACGAAGTCCCACCTTTACCTCAAACCACTCACTCTCTCCATTTCTAATCCTGACACAAGCTCTACTACTCTCATAAAAACTCTTGACAGCTCCTAGAAGCTTTCCTCCTATCCCATAAATCTGCATAACCTCCCACAGTGCCTTTCTGTCTACCCTATCATAAGCCTTTTCCAGATCCATAAAAGCCCAAAAAACATCCTTCCCCTTTCCTATAGCTTTCTCACATATCTGTCTTACCACAAAGAAAGGAAAGGAAAAGATGGGGGAGAAATCCCTTCGGGATGCATCAAAATTTTTCTCATACATACTTCCTCACCCCCCATCCCCCACCCACTCCCCCTCATGCATCACAGCCTCATCTATACACAACCCTTCTCCATTCACCCTTATCTTCTGTCCTCTCCCTTCCTCTACAGACATTCCTCTCTTTTGTAAAGCCCCTTTCACCCCAGTGGTGTAGCTAGTGCTTTTGCCGCCCGGGGCTGCCCTCATGTTTGCCGGCCCTTCTCACAAGGAATTCAACAAATGCACATTAACTTCTTAAAGGATATATATGTATGTGTGTGTTTGATTGACAGTTGATGTTAATATATCCTTTAAACTGTCACACTTTATTATGCTTAATAATGTAGAAAAAACTGACATCTATGAGAGACTGATTAACGTAATTTTATATCAATCATAAAAGGACCAAAAATGCCGTGCGGGGTGGACCACCCATACTGCCCCCCCTTAGCTACGCCACTGTTTCACCCCATCCATCCATCTCATCCTAGGACGCCCCCTCATATTCACTCCTTCCACCTCCGCCTTCCACACTTCTTTTACTAATCTTTCTTCACTCATTCTTTCCATGTGTCCAAACCATCCTAATACTCTTTCATCAATTCTATCTCCCAGCTCCCTTTCCACCCCTGTTCTCCTCCTCACCTCCTCCATGGAAACACAAACAGAAAAATAAAAAAATACATTTTAGAGAAATAGTACAAAAGCAGGTGGAGGAAAATACAAAAGAAACAGTTATGAAAGTAATTAAAGAAAAGGAAAATTGGGTGAGAAATACAGTTGACAAAGGTAAGTGCATTGTGGTCCATGGTATCAAGGAAAAACATATATAAATACCAGAGAGAAAAGGAGAAGGAAATAGCTAAGGACATTTTGAAAGAAACACATGACAATGGAAAACTTTTGATAAGGAAATTGACAAGATCCACATAGAACTCAAATGATAGTGAGGAGATATTATTGAAAGCGGTTAAATTGGCAAACAGCGTGAAATTCAAACATATATGAATAAAAAAAAATGAGTGATGAGGAAAAAGAGAAAGACAAAGCTCTCAGAATTGAAGCCAATGACAGAAATGAGAAAAGAACAGATGGAAAAAAACAAGATTTTTTTTTTTTTTTTTTAGAGTACTGGACTTAAGACTGAAAAAATGGTACATCAAAAAAATGGAAACTTAAACCAAAATAGAGAAGAAAATATGAAACTAAAAGTGGCATACACACATATTGATGGCATGATCTCTGGAATTAACCCGCTAAGACCGACAGGCCTTAAATAGGGCTGCATCGCAAACGTCCGACAGGCCTTAAATGGGGCAGCTACTTTCAGCGCTAATAAAAACCGCGCTAAAATTGGTAGCACTGCTATATTTGGCCATGACGTAGTCCTATGGTAGTACTGTAGGCTAGCAGGAAGTAAACTGCTCTCGCCAGCCAGTGTGCCGCAAAATTTTGTGAGAGGCGTGCGCATCGTGTCACGGCGAGAATTTTTACGTATTTACGTATTTACTTATTTACGAAACTATTATTTACAACTATGCATCTGGTGGTGAGCATAAACGTGCCAAAAACGGCATCAACAACCCCTGTTGTTAGTGCACGAGGTGGCAAAGCGGGATTCTGTGAAGCCAATCGTGTCCACCCAGCACTGCATGCCGCCGCCAGAGAGGCGGAGAGTTGCCGCTACCACAATCTTCTCCAACTCTCGGTAATTATTCCGAGACAACTATGGTGAGTAGAGCAATAAAAACTTGTAGGATGATGCATTGTCATGTCTACTAACAGCAGATTTTTTTCCAGAGTAATTCATAAGAGTTGATTTTTTTATGATAATTGCGGTACTGGGAGATTGCTAAATTTTCGACCGTCGGTCTTAGCGGGTTAATGAACTAAATGATTATCTAGAAATAGAGAAACCTGGCATTATGGGAACTGTGGAGACAAAACTGAAAGGACCTCTATCAACAAGTATAGTGGAACAAGGTCTATACAACCACTGGGCAAAAAATAGAACAGGCAGGAAGGAAGATGTCATGATATTGACCAAAAAGGGTCTAAATGTGACAAAGATTAATGAAGGCAAAGGTAATGTACAATTAATTATGATTAAAATTGTAAACAAAAAGATGAAAAGCAGAAACTTTGTAGCAGTGTTTGTACCACCAAAAACACAGGCTTGGTCTGATAGCGATCATTCCAAATTATTGGAAGACACAATGAATGTGCTAAACGAGTTACTGAAAGAGGGTGGTAACATAGTAATCATGAGCAATTTTAATGCAAAGGATATAATCTGGGAAGAAATGATAGTAAAAGGGGGAGAAGAACTTTGGAGCAACATTCTACTGGATATGACCATTGAATACAACTTAATACAATGCATACATACCATATTTTTCGGACTAAAGCCCGCACTGTTATATGACCCGCAGGCCCTTACACCTTAGTGAAAATCCACACAAGACCCGCACCGCTGTATGACCCGCAGTCATATGGCGTTCGTGGCAGTGTAGATCCGACAATGTATACTACCCATGCATGGGTGGCCACAGGCACAGCTCAGGCGGTTGTTGTTACGGCCGGCCGTTGACGTGGTGATCAAAGTAATTTCAAAGCTGAGGCTTTTTCTAAATTTTCTGTTTCATCAATGCTTAGGTGATTTATAAAAAATATATGTTTTCCGATATTGGCAGGTTTCTTGGTGATATCTTGCTTTTCAGGATTCATCACACATCAAAGGCTGACACGTACGTACACAACCTCACAATTTGGTTTCTGAAGCTGCCACTAGATGCAGTGGTAGCTTCGATGAAAGAGGGGTGATCTCGAAAGTGTGCAACTGATCTTACGATGCCTTTGGGATGGGTCGAAGACGCGGCATTGCGATTCATGATCATGATACCAACATTCCTCCAGTCCTATTTATTTCTGATTGTGATGAGAATGAAGAATAACCAACAAATTACATTTCAATATATTTTATTGCACTTATATATATATTACAAAGAACCTTAATAAATTTGTGTAAATAATGCCATAAAACCCTGTTTGATTGTTTACCGGTAATTAATCAATCAATTGGTTTATAAATGCCATACAAAGACTGGTAATTAATTATCAAACCAAACAATTTCCAATGGTTAGTTTTCAATAGAACAGAACAATAATAGAGCACATTACTGAACTGTTATGAACAGTCAATGGAGCACATCGTTATTAGAAAAAAAAAAAAAAAAAAAAAAAAACAGTCAGTGATCACAGACGACAGAGTCAATGTTTATGAAGGTGTATCATCGCTCATGAAGCCATCGAATTCCTCATCCTCTGTATCGTCATGGAAGAGGTTGTGGTATAAATCGGCCAATTCTGATGCAGTGACCTCATCCGTTTCCATTTCGGATTCGTCCGATTCCTTTTCCGAGTTGTAGCATGCATCGAACATTGCAGGATGGCACGTTTCTGATTTACGGAAACCGTTCTGAATAGTAGATTCTTTAATTTTCTTCCATGCTTGAACGACCCACATGTAATGCACAAATTTAGCGTTAAGGAATCAGGTACAGTTTGTAATTTGTAATTGCGAAAATGGCCGCCTGCTTGTTTTTGTTTGATCACGACACACCATGTTGGTGTTGGTACCTGTCAGTGTTGTATTGTATGTTCATGCTGTTTAGTTAGGCCTGTTTTATTTGTGATAATGCCTTTATTAATACCAAGAGCATGTACAGCGGGTAAGATACTGACAAATCCTACCTTCTCTTTGTCGTTTGTCTCGATCGTGCACGCTGTATTATGACATTAATCAACTTTCATATGACGAACCCGGTCGGTCCCCCCGCAAATCCCCGATCCGAGAGGGCAGCCAGCTAAACTAATCATTTTTTTCTTTTTTTCTTTTTTGACTGCTTAAGAGGGCAATTTCTAACCAGAATCCACAGATGACCCGCACCTTTATATCACCCACACCCCCGAATTTTGGCCCCTTTCTGAGGCAAAAAGCCGCGGGTCATACACCGAAAAATACGGTACATACATATACCAAGGCTTTTTCCTCCTTACAAGGGAGGTAGCCAAAAATGAAAAGGCATCAAACCATTACCACCCATTCCATCCCTAAATACACTCCACTCCCCTCCACCCCCCCTCTTACCTTAGCACCTCCTACATGACGGGTCATCCCTGCACCTTGTCCACTGCCCTGGGTCAGAGGCAGTGTCGCAAGACACAGCACATCCACAGCAAGGCCGCTTCATTAAATTGGCAAACCCCCCCTCTCCGTCCCCCCATGCAGAAAAGAAGATGGGGAGAAATCCCTTCGGGCTGTGTCAAATTTTGCTCACACATACTACCTCACCCCCCACCCATTCCACCTCAAGCATCACAGCATCATCCGTACACAACCATTCTCCATTCACTCCTGTCTTCTGTCCTCTCCCGTCCTTCCTCAACAGACACTCCCCTCTTCCCCAAAGCCCCTTTCACCCCATCCATCCATCTCATCCTAGGAAGCCCCCTCATGTTCACTCCCTCCACATCTACCTTCCATACCTCTTTTTTCTAGTCTTTCTTCACTCATTCTTTCCATGTGTCCAATTCATCCTAATACTCTTTCATCATCCCTATCTCCTAACTCCCTTACCACCCCTGTTCTCCTCCTCACCATCTCATTTCTCACTCTATTCAGCCTAGTAACTCCCATCATACTTCTCAGACACCTCATCTCAAACACATTCAAAATCCTCCTCTCTTATGTTCCATGTTTCTGCCCCATACAGTGCTGTTGGCACAATCACTCCTTCATACAGTCTCCTCTTACCATCAATTCCCAAATGTCTATTCCTCATTACACTTTTATCCACCAAGGCATTTACTCCCTTCTCTCAATCTACATTCTACCTCCACCTCCACTCCACCCTTTCCTGCCACATTTCCACCCAAGTATCTAAAACTATCCACTTCCTCTAGTCGCTCTCCCTTAATGTGTTAAGGAAAATACTAGATATAGACACAATGAGGAACCGTCAGAACTAGACTTAATATTAACTTCTGAACCAGATATCATGAACAAAATGGAGTATAAAACATCAATTGGAAAGAGTGACCATATACTAATAGTTTGAATTAAAAGAACAAAAACAATGTAGGTAGGAATGATAAACAGAGAAGGAAGATTAATATACAGCAAAACTGATTTTGTAAAACTAAGAAAAAAAATCCAAAACACAAACTGGGATAAATTCTCCAAAGAGGAAACAAAGATGGAAGACAAATGGAACATATTCAAAGAAAAGTACAAAGGAAGGAATTGATAAATATGCAACAAAGAAGAAGCAAAAAGAAATCTATATAAATTGTTGGTATAAAAAAAGGTGCAGTGAGGCAGAAGAGACAAAGTCTGGAAAAGATGGAAAAGAGACTAATAAACATCCAAATGGCAAACATATATAAAACTTAGCAATGAATATGTGAATATATGCAGGAAAGAAAAGAGAAATCATGAAAAAGATATCATAGACAAATGTAAGGATTAACCTAAACTCTTTTACAGATATATAAATGACAAATTAAAGGATAAACACAAACTTGTAAAACTGCATGAAGGAGATAAAGAATATATGACACAAAAATGACAGAAGTTATGATCAGACATTTCAGGTCTGTTTTCACAATTGAGAGCTCACATATTTCGGAAGATGGACAGCAAGAAAAATCCCCCAAAATGAAAGAAATAAAGGTAACACAGAAACAAATAAGAGACCAAATAAAAACACCTAGATGTTAGGAAATCTCATGGACTGGATGGAATTGCAAATTGGATACTGAAGAGTGTATAGACGAACTGACAGACAAATTATACAAGATAATAGACTTTTCACTCAAAGAAGCAAAGGTACCGCAAGATTGGAAAGATGCAAACATAGTACCAATATATATATATGAGGAAACAAAGAAGATCGTACAAACTTCAGACTAGTATACCTTACAAGCACAGTAGCAAAAATATGCAAAAAAGTTATCAGAAACAAATGGACCAAACACTTGAAAGAAAATAAAATAATAATTCCTAAACAATTTGGCTTTAGAAGTGGAAGACTGTGTACCACAAACTTAATTTGCTTTTACCTAAGATTGAGATAATACAAGAAAGAGATGGCCGGACAGATTGCGCCTTCTTGGACTTGCAGAAGGCAGTTGAAAAAGTACCACACAAAAAATTAACAAGAAAATTGAAATGATAGGAATACAAGGTAAGCTACTGGAATGGATGAGGGATTTCTTAAATGGGAGAAAAATGAGTGTGGTACTTAGAGACAAAAATTCGAACTGGGAAGATATGAAGAGTGGCATCCCGCAAGGCTCTGTATTGGCTCCTTTAATGTTTACCATATATATAAATGATATGGATGAGGGGGTGAACTGTTATATGAACTTCTTTGCTGATGATGGCAAATTACTCAAGAGAGTAAGCACAGAAGAAGATTGCAGATTGCTACGAGAAGACCTGGACAAAATATGGGGATGGAGTCAGATGTGAAACAAATTTCTATATTAAGAAACGTAGAATAATGGAATTTGGAAAAAGCAAAAATAGAATATCAGGTCAATATAAAATTGGAAACGAGGAAGTCAAAAAAGTAGATTCAGAAAGGGGCCTGAGAGTGATCATCAAGTGACCTATACCTGATAAACATGTCAATAAATTAGTTGGAGAGAGTTTTAACTTAAGATCAATGAAAGTGTCCTTCAACTACATGGATGAAGAAATGGTAAAGAAAATAGTGGTTACACTAATAAGACCTAAACTAGAGTATGTTGCAACACTATGGGCACCTAGCACAAAAAAGAACATAAGAAAATTAGAAAGAATCCAAAGAGCAGCAACAAAAATGGCACCTACACTATCAAATTTGACATACAAACAAAGATTGAAGAAATTACATCTATCAACACTGGAACAGAGAAGAGAAAGAGGTGATTTGTTGACCATTTACAGAATTATGAAAGGGATGCAAATTCTCGATAGAGATGACTTGTTAAAATGGGACAGATGAGAAACAAGAGGACATTAAAAGAAGCTAAAGGACAGATACAGAAGAGACCTGAAAAAGAATAGCTTCCCACATAGAGTGATTGATATCTGGAACAAACTAAACAGAGAAACAGTGAGTGCCAAAACTATACACAATTTTAAGTATGAACTGGATGTGAATAAATACAAGAACAGGTCACTACGAGCATAGCTCTCATCCTGTAAAATACAACTAGGTAAACACATATGCATACAGTATACATGTGATATGGTTTAATGTCACAAACTCCCCTCTATCGTAAGGCTAGGATGGTGCCTCTCACAGAGGATTTTGTAGCATGGAATTTCATGAACCATGCCCTTGGTTCAACTTCGCCGGTGGCAAGGTTCAAACCGCCATCTTCTCTACATTCACCATAAGTAACAATGCCCTAATCTGCTCAGGCAGTGAGCATATATACATGCACATATATATGTTTATATATGTACATCCCATGCACAAACACCCATGTACACTGGTATGCAGAACATGTTTAATCCCATATTCATTCCTATCCCTTGATTAATGCAAGACTATGAATAAAGATTCAAATTAGTGTAGTTCAAATTAACTACTATAAAATAATTTACTTCTTTTAAGAATTTGATAATTTGTTCCACTTCAGTATGTTCATTTAAATTTTCTACCAAGGTTTGTCTGATAGCTAATTTGTCCTGTGTTGGTTTTCTTAGAAAAGGCATTCTACTAAAATATGTTTTACCGACTGGTCAACATGACAAGAACACCACTGAGGAACCTGCCTCTGCCCCACTCGTCATCAGGTACTTACGAGTTGCAAAAAGTGAGGTTGATTCGCAACCTAGTTAAAATAATGCTAGACCTCCTGTTTGTTGGGTAGTAGAGCCATAGTTGAGCAGAGGGTCTTATATTCTTTAATTTAAAATTACTCGTCAAATTAGACCAGTGGTCTTTCCACTGGTCTCTGCAACAAGATTTAACAACATTTTTAAAATCTGGAATGGGGATTCCCATGCTGGAACAGTGGTCAAGCCTATTTGCTGCCTTGGCTGCTACATCAGCAGGTTCATTACCAGCAATTCCAATATGGGACAGAACCCAACAAAATTTTACATTTATTAAATTTCTACTGATTAATAGGCAAGTCCAATTTTAACTTCTTGGACCAGATAATGAGATGGAAACAACTTCCCTAAAGATGACAAGAGACTCATCGAGTCAGTGTATACAACATAACTTGTACCATGGGGGCAGTTAGAAAATGCATATATTTAAGGGAGGATGCTACAGGTAATTTATTTTTAATTACAATGTTTGGCATCACCCCAGAGCAGCCTACTCCATCAGGGGTTTCTGATCCACCTGTATATATGCTGATGGCATTCGAGTGCTCAGATACATGTTCATGAAAGTTTGTCTTGAGCTGCGCATCTGAATATTTTTTCAGTAGATTTAAAGTACCATTCCTCATCATGATGATGGTGATATGGTTTAATGTCGCAAACTCCCCCCTATCGGAAGGCTAGGGCGGTGCCCCTTACAGAGGGGATTGTAGCATGGAATTTAATGAACTATGCCCTTGGTTCAACTTCGCTGGTGGCAGGATTCAAATCGCCATCCCCTTGACCTTCGCCTCAAGTAATGACACCCTAACCCACTCAGCCAGTGAGCTTCCTCCATTCCTCATAGACTTTCTCAAAGAAAGTCGATAGACGAAATGTCAGGATTAAAAGCTTCACCTCCAGTCCATGTTTCCTTTACTGTGTCTATACAACTTGTTCACATGGATTTTCAGCAATGAAAAGTTAAGCTTAAAATTGGTTTACAACCATTCCTTTTTTGCTCAGCAGTTAAGCTCCAAAAACTTTTTGTGGTGCAGTTACATAAAAATGGTGCAAGTAAATACTGGAAAGAAAGACTACATGAAAGTTATACCTTCTGTTTCCTCTTCCAAGTTCTGCTTCACTTTGAATATCTGAGCAATATTCTGCCTTCTTTGCCATTGCTCGAGCTTGACCATACTCAGCTGAAATGCAAAAAGGAGTTTTAGTAACGAGATATTTTTGTGAAAAATAACACAGTGTAAGCTAACATATCTGTTAACTTTACTAATAATAACATATGTCAGATATACTGTACTATAAACATACCACCTAATTTGTTCATTAGTATCAGAACAGTTCTACAGCATACATCCATACACATTAAGATGGTAAATACAGTAGTACTCAGTTTTCAGCCATCAACTAAAATCCAACATATCTTCTGGTCTTATGAATTCTGATCTAAAATAAGTAATCACTTCTGCTACAGCTAGAAACTAGAGTGTGTAGTCTGTGTCACAGTACTCTTCTTGGAACTGGAATATGTTGAGGCCAGCCAGGTGACCATGTTTGTGTGTCGTGTATAGGCAATTCCTTCTTGACAACAAAGGAAATTCACTTATCTTTAGATCACTTTTTCATGGCTATCATATAGTCTAGATGTATCTATACAAATTATACAGTAATGTACTGATACAATATAGTTTCACCTAAATTTGATGGTAGCAGCAATACTACTTAAGTATGTGGGAAAATATTGTCAATTTCCATATTATTATGTTGTCCAGAAGACCTCTGATGTCATTGTTTATTTGGCTATCATGTTTGCCTCTCCACATACTCCTATTTCTAGCTTACTGCTTCCAGCCCATCAAACCAGCCTCACAATAAAAACAAATACAACAGTGCCTATAAGTCACACATTCAAAGCAACCAATTCAAAAAATAACTTATGAATCATTCAATTTGCTATTTTAGCCAACTGAACTATTCAAACTTATTCATATATAGGATATTTAGAAATTAAAGTTACTTACCACATTTACAGAGTACTCTTACATGATACTGTATCCAGCTTCCTTCTGGGGTGACTCCTTGATAGCTCTGTTGAGCTTTGAAGTGTCACAGTATTGTGGCCAATAACATTTCCCATCCAGCAGCCAGGTATCAGGAACCACAGCAATTTCATTTCCTTCCTCAAAGATAATAACTCCAAATTTTGCCATACCTTCCTGCTTTTAAATACAATTGGCTTATAAAAGATACATGAAGGTTCAACATGTACTGTACTGTACAGTAACTGTGCAACACAGTCCTCACTGCTCTACGAACAGTATATTGTATTGGTAGCCCTCACTCTATACTGAACTATGACTCCTCTAAGAAGATTTGATCGCCCTCCTTGGCACCTGATGAGTAATGAGGTACAGTCTAAGTTAGAAATGCAGGATAAGTCAGGGCAGGAATCCCCCTTCAGTACATAAAGCCAGGGTTACTCTATCCATTGAGCTAGGTCAAAACTGTGGTACCAGTACATGGCTGTAGTACACTAGCCTATATAATAATCTCAATATCTCTACTATCAAATTAAATAAAATATGGAAACATTTTATATCAGACAACCATTTTTCAACAGAAGTCGCAGCTCATTGTTGGTGGACTGTGTGAAGTAAGGGAAAAGATGCAAACTTTGGCAAACGAGACTGAAGGGGGAAAAGAATACATTTACATTCAATATCTTTATATAAGCATGTTCTTAGGCTCTTACTTTCATTACTAACAGCATATATACCCAGAGAACTTCACTGCACAGGATATGTGTACAAATCTTCATAAACTTTGTAGATATATGACAAATAAATGTCTGGGTCTCCTTCATATTTCAATATATTCACTACTTTCCCAACCTTATTATTTATAATTATGCCACAGTTAGCTGGGTTCACTTTGATACAAAAGTTCTTAAGGTATAAAACTTTAAACTGTACACAAGGAAAATCACTTAGTATTGGCCAATTACTGTGGACCCCTTTTGCAACTGGATATTTAGAATTCTTCTCTTCAGGTTCATATGCCTTCAATTCATAAATTCTATTAACTATTTGCATGAGAAAACAGTTAGGTTTTCTAAGCAATTTTTTTAGGTATCCAAGATAATTCTCAAAAGGAAAGGCACTGAATTTATCAACTGATCCATGTCTCTTTACATCATCTGGATAGATGGAGAAAGAGGAAAGGGACAAAAGGTAGGGAGGTTCTTAGAGTGAACTCTTTGAATGAAAAGGAAAAGGAGTAGGAGTACGGAAAGAAGCTGAAGGAGGAGTGGGAAGGAGTAAAGGATAGAGTAGAGCTGGGTGTGGAGGAGGATCGGGGATGGTTCAAGGAGGGAGTCATAAAGTGTGCAAGGATGGTGTGTGGAACAAGAAGGACAGGGGGAAATAGAAGAAAGGGTAGTGAATGGTGGGATGAGGAAACAAAGAAGGTTGTAGAAGAGAAGAAGCGAGCTTTCACAGATTGGTTATAAAATAGGACGAGGGAGTCATATGAGAGGTACAAAGAAAAGAAAAGAGTAGTAAAGCAAAAGGTAAAGGTTGCAAAGAGGAGAGCAGATGTGAAATGGGGTAAGAGTATGACAGAAAATTTTGAAAGTAATAAAAAGATGTTTTGGAAAGAAATTAAGAGAGGAAGAGGAGGCGAATCAAGTAGGGAAGAAAAGGTAAAAGGTGCAGATGGCGAGATGGTAATGGAAGAGAAGGCAGTAAGGGGAAGATGGGCAGAATATTTTAGGGAGTTGCTAAATATGAAGGAGGATAGGGAAGGAAAGATAGCTGCAGTGGGAAATGCAAAGAAAATGATAGTGATGAGTGAGGAGCATGGAGAAGAAATAAGGAAGGATGAGGTGAAGGCAGTTGTTAAGATGATGAAAGCAGGTAAGGCACCTGGTCTGGATGGATGCCATGCAGAATGTCTGAAAAAGGGAGGTACAGTGATGGTGGACTGGTTGGTGAGGTTATTTAATGTTTGCTGGAGAGAGGGTAGAGTGCCGGAGGACTAGAGGAGTGCCTGTATAGTTCCTTTTTACAAGGGAAAAGGGGACAAGTGTGAATGTAGTAGTTTCAGAGGGATTAGCTTGTTAACCCATTTATGCCGCTCGTTCCGTCAACGCAACGTGAAACAAACTACAACATGATGTCGAGCTACACCGATAGAACGGCATGTTGTATCCTGTAGCTGCTTCCGATACTAGTAGACACCCAGAACTCCCAGTGGAAGGTTCACATGATGTCACACGTCTCATCATTTGAGGGGAAAAGCAAGTGAAAGAAGCTCCATTTTCTGAAATACAATGTCTTCATCAAAAAGGAGGTGAGTAAGGAAAACTATCATCGGGGATTTGTTCATATCTATTTCATAAGAATCTTCTATGTTTCTTTTCATGACAGAACACTTTTGAACCATATTTTCTTTGATAGTATGCTGATGGCAGTTGTGTAAAAACTTTATAAAGAAAAAGTTGTGCTAACGCAACCATCGGCACCGGCCTCTTCATTGAAGTAGTTATTTTGTAACGCATATTTTTTTTTGCGCATATAATTGCAGTGAATGAATACATCTGTGTAGCCTAACTTGTTTGTTGAAAGCATACATATTGTCTACAAACATTTTACGATATATAAATTCCATTATTATTTTTTTTTTCAGAAAAATGAATTTGAACGAGATCTTAGACGAGCTAGAGAGACCTACTATGTCTGACGAGAGTGAAATTAGTGATGAAGATGAATCCAGTGGAATGGTAAAACAAACTGAAACACATGACGTTTACATCATGCCTGCAAATGATGGTGATGTGACGGATGAAGATTCTGGCGAAGAAGAAAGCGTGGATATCTCTAATCTTCCCGGAACACAGCTAACTGCTTTTGCAGTGTTAGATTCCACAGTGTCGCAAGATGATGTAGATGAAAATGCTGAAAGACAAGCATCCCAGAAAAAGAAAATCATAAAACTCAGAAAATGGAAAGCACAGGATCTCCCAGAAAAGACAAATGTTCCATGTTACCCATATAAACCATCAATTGCTGATATTCCACGTAAGCCTAGTGAGACCCTTGAGCTTTTCTTGGATGTATTAGCTATTGATCACCTCGTGAAACAAACTGTAAACTATGCAGTACAGAATGGTAAACATTTATTTACGCTGACAAGTGATGAAATGAAAACCTTCATAGGAATTTTGTTAGTGTCAGGCTACTGTTGCGTTCCACGTCGCAGACTGTATTGGCAGAGACAACCAGACGTGTATAATGAGCTTATTGCTGACTCCATGCGCCGCGATCGCTTTGATGAGATCATGAAATATTTTCATGCTGCAGACAACACAAAGCTTCCCAAAAATGACAAGTATGGCAAAGTTTCTCCCCTCATGGAAATCCTGAATGGCAACTTTCTCAAGTACGGGGAAGTATTTGGGCCAATAAATATATCCATTGATGAGTCAATGATACCTTATTTTGGTCGGTATCCCACAAAACAGTTCATCAGGGGAAAACCTGTACGATGGGGTTATAAAGCATGGGTTGCAGCTGATCCAAATGACTATGTTTTCGATATATCTGTTTACCAAGGCAAAGATGGTACAAAGGGTAAGGCTAATGCATCTTATGGACTTGGTGGAAAAGTTGTACTTGATGTTTTGGATGTGATAGAAAAACGTTATCCAACAAAGAAGTTATCCCTTTACTTTGATAACTTCTTTACATCCCTCAAACTTGTAGAAAAAATCAAGAGCATGGGTCATGATGCTACTGGCACACTGAGAAAAAACCGAATCGAAAAATGCCCATTTACAAATCCTGCAAAGTTTATGAAATTACCTAGGGGAACTGAAGAACATTTTTGTGATGCTGATCAGGGATAATTGCAGAACGCTGGCAAGATAATGGCATTGTAACAATTGCATCATCTGAGTATGGAGTAGTGAAGGCTGAACGCTATGTTGCTTCTCAGAAAAAACGTATGAATGTTTTGATGCCAAATGCCATCCATCAGTATAATTGGAAAATGGGTGGTGTTGATAGGGTAGATCAAAATATTGCTCAGTACAGGCCTTCAATTCGTAGGAAAAAGTGGTACTTTCCAATTGTCACATACTTGTTTACAGTATGTGTAAACAATGCCTGGATTTTTGCAAGAGAAGGAGGTTACAAAGAGGATATGTTGTCATTCATACGTGCTGCTGCTACTGAATGGCTACAGAATCACGGCAAAAAGCCAAATAATCCAGGAAGATCACGATCAGTTCTCAGTGTTGCAGGTGTATCGGCACAAATGCACTATGATAATGTTGGGCATCACATCGTGAAATCGGATCCTCCAAAACGCTGTCATTGCAGGTTGTGTAACAGTCAGACTGTATTCATATGCCAGAAATGTAAAGTATACCTGCATCAAAAGTGTTCAGTGCAGTACCATACCATGTAGGCCAGGAGAATCCTCTGAAAATATATCTAAGATAGGTTGTACTATTTCTTTATCAAGGTTTTTCTTTTTTATTATCACATGCACCTCATTTCTCCACTTTGAGAGCTGTATTATCTCTAAGGGCTGTATTCTTTGGTTTCCTTTAGTTTATAATAAAGAAATTCAAGGTTTCCTTTTTAGTCAGGAAATTCTAATTATGTATCAAAAGTGAATTTTATACATCATTTTTAAAATTCTTCTTAAGCAATATGTATTGCGGTCAAAACGCCACTCGTTGCGTTTGCGCAACAACACATTTTCATAAATAAAATGAGAACCATTGTACATATGGAGTAATTTTCATCATATGTTTGCAGTTTAGGTTCACATTATGCATATATCAAAGCGGCAACATCAAATTCTTACTTTCATTTTTTTTCGGCTTAAATGGGTTAAGTGTAGTAGGGAAGGCTTATGGGAGGATCTTGATTGAGAGGATTAGGAGAGGAACAGAAGGAGTAATTGGTGAGGAACAGTGTGGTTTTAGGACAGTTAGAGGTTGTGTAGATCAGATCTTTGTGGTAAGACAGATATGTGAGAAAGCTATAGGAACGGGGAAGGATGTTTTTTGGGCTTTTATGGATCTGGAAAAGGCTTATGATAGGGTAGACAGAATGGCACTGTGGGAGGTTATGCAGATATATGGGATAGGAGCAAAGCTTCTGGGAGCTGTCAAGAGTTTTTATGAGAGTAGTAGAGGTTGTGTCAGGATTGGAAATGGAGAGAGTGAGTGGTTCGAGGTAAAGGTGGGACTTCGTCAAGGATGCATTATGTTGCCCTGGATGTTCAACTTATACATGGATGGGGTGGTGCGAGAGGTATATGCAAGGGTAGTGGGCAAAGGATTGGAGATGGTTAAAGAAAATGGAGAAAAGTGGGAGGTGAGCAAGCTGTTGTTTGTGGACGACACTGCGCTTGTGGCAGGATCGGAGGAGGGATTGAGGAAGTTGGTGGCAGAGTTTGGGAGAGTATGTGATAGAAGAAAGCTAAAGATAAATGTGGGTAAAAGTAAGGTGATGAGATGTAAAAGGGGTGAAAGTGGCAGTAGACTGGAAGTGAGCATTAAGGGAGAGCGACTGGAGGAAGTGGATAGTTTTAGATACTTGGGTGCAAATGTGGCAGAAAAAGGTGGAGTGAAAGTGGAGGTAGAGTGTAGATTGAGAGAAGCGAGTAAATGCCTTGGTGGATTAAAGAGTATAATGAGGAATAGACATTTGGGAATGGATGCTAAGAGGAGACTGTATGAAGGAGTGATTGTGCCAACAGCACTGTATGGGGTAGAAACATGGAACATAAGAGAAGAAGAGAGAAGGAGTTTGAATGTGTTTGAGATGAGGTGTCTGAGAAGTTTGATGGGGGTTACTAGGCTAGATAGAGTGAGAAATGAGGAGGTGAGGAGGAGAACAGGGGTGGAAAAGGAGCTGGGAGATTGGGTCGATGAAAGAATATTAGGATGGTTTGGACACATGGAAAGAATGAGTGAAGAAAGACTAGTAAAAGAGGTATGGAAGGCAGATGTGGAGGGAGTGAACATGAGGGGACATCCTAGGATGAGGTGGATGGATGGGGTGAAGGGGGCTTTGGGGAAGAGGGGAATGTCTGTTGAGGAAGGACGGGAGAGGACAGAAGACAGGGGTGAATGGAGAATGGTTGTATATGGATGATGTTGTGATTGCGTGGGGTGGAGTGGGCAAGGGGGTGGGGGGTGGGGTAGTATGTGTGAGTAAAATTTGACGCAAACTGAGGGGATTTCTCCCCATCCTCTCCTTTTATCCAATGGGGGGACGGAGAGGGGGGGTCGCTGATTTGATGAAGCGGCCTTGCTGTGGATGTGCTGTCTTGCGACACTGCTTCTGACCCAGGGCAGTGGACAAGGTGCAGGGATGACCCGTCATCCAGGAGGTGCTCAGATAAGAGGGAGGGTGGAGGGGTGTGGAGTGTATTCAGGGATGGAATGGGTGGAAATGATTTTATGCCTTTCCCTTTTTGGCTACCTCCCTTGTAAGGGGGAAAAAGCCTTGGTATATGTATGTTAAATGACACAAATTATGAATGTTGTACACAACATGCCTAGAACCATACACATCTTTAAAGTGGTTTACAAAAGCAATCAAATATCTATGTGCTTTTTCCAGTTTCTGGACCTCTGGGTACTGAAAGCAGAAATGTGCTCACACTCAAAAGAAGAATTTTTTTATAAACATTCTCATTAATCTGTTTCTGGAGACAAACTGGTCCAGTATACAAAAGAAAGGCTCTGAATTCTGTGGCTTTGTATCTATCAACTTCATCTAAACTTCTTGGTTTTCTGTTAAGTTCACAAGGCATGTAATTTGCAAGTTCTTCCACAGATTTTCTTTATCAGGTCAGTTAGACCTAATGGAGTTTTACAAATTGTCCGAGGGTCCGAAGGCAAATTTGCATCAAATTGCAAATTTAAAATTTCAACAAGGTCTCTTAGAGCGCAGTGCTTAATCTGGTGTTTGATGACCCAGTTCTTAACCAAGGTTTCAGTGTCTACAGATTTGTAGGGCAACAACACTTCCATTTGTGCATCATTTTCAAGGTTTTGGGTGATTTCGGCCAAGGATTCTTCTGGGCCAAAATCACCAGAACTCTGCAGGGTAGGACATTTCGGCCAGTCCTCCAAATATTGCTATTATTATTTACTTATTATTGAAAGAAAATATATTATTAAAAGAATTCTAAAAAATTACTCATATATCATTTGAAGTAACAATATTTTTTGCACATACTGTGTGAAAATGAAATTAAATTTATTAAACAAATTATCTAAATTAAAATTATACAACTTTCGTGTGTGGACTAAGGTAAATGGTGTTATTGTTGCACCAAAAGTTGCCTAACATTGTCATTGATAACACGGAGTCTAGGGTTAGATTGTTCAAAAAAATAATTCTGGCGTTAGTTTATCTTGATGTTAAATGTCATGGTAATGCTCTGTGTTACCATGATGTTTAATGTCAAGATAGATTTAAAGCCAAGATAGTGCAAAAATTTGTTTTGAACAACCCAGCCCAGAAGTTCAACATCATTAGTGAGCATGGAGGGGGGAAGGGCATCGAATGTAGAATGTTTCGGCCACAGAAGTTTTGGCCAGAACTCTGCAGGGTAGGACGTTTCGGCTGGTCCTCCAAATGTTGCTATTATTATTTACTTATTATTGAAAGAAAATGTATAATTAAAAGAATTTTAAAAATTGCTTATATATATATCATTTCAAGTAACAACATTTTTTGCACATACTGTGTGAAAACAAAATTAAATTTATGAAACAAATTATCTAAATTAAAATCATACAGTGCACCAAGCCAGGGCACCAAGCCTTCAAGCTTAAAAGGTTATTTTCTCTGGGCCGAAATCACTGGTGATTAGAAAAACCTTGGGCCGAAATCACCGGACCGAAATCACCTTGGGCCGAAATTACCTGATCCCATTTTCAATTTCACTTTCCTCTGTCTCTGATTGGTCTCTACTACTATAACTGGTCAGCAGCTCATAAGGATTGTCCACATTATTACTGCTGGTATCATCAGAGCATAGATATGCACCTACTTGTACCTCATAATCATTTAAACTGGTACTACATTTGTCCTTTCTCTGATGTTGAATTAACTCTGCTTGTACTGGCAAGAGGTAAATATATAATTAAACGTAAAACTCGTCAGATAAAGTATGGTAGCGGAGGGGCAACAATAAACGAATGTTGTTTAGAAAAATGTGTGATAGAAGTTATCTGCTCACAAATAACCTGTTAATGGTGAGTTTATTGGTTCTTTAGATTTTCGGAATATCATAAATGAAAGGTCATCAAAGAAGCATCATTGTAAAAACTTAAATGAACGGTAAATTAACAAGTTTAAAAGGAAATATTTGTGGTAAATATAATTTATGTAAGTGCAGTGGATACCCAGAAAGTGAAATAAATAAGGATCAGAAGGTGATTAAAGCATAAATAAGACAAGATTAAGGGGGCTGGTGGAACGACCGACGACAACAACGAAACTGGAACTAGAACAATTATGACGGACAACAAAAATAAAACTCGGGCAAGCGCAAATGAGGATCAAAAAGACGAAAAATGTGGAACATTGGTAAAGGATAATGATAAAGCCATAGCATACGAGATCTGTGAGGCATGGTTTCATAGGTGCTCGGACAAAAGGTCCCCGGACAAAAGGTCCTGAAATCTGCACCCCTGGGACAAAACGTCCCCAACGGCCTAGGTGGGTGGTCAAAATGTCCCCAATTTTTTTCTTTTTTCTAAAAATTTGTCAGATGTGTTTTACTTTATTCCTTTATACAATTGACATTTATACAATTGATATTTCTGAAACGTTTGCTTACACAATTGGCTCATAGATTTATGGGTTGGGTCGAGTATAAGATATTTAATAAAATATCAAATATTATTGTACTTTGTGTTTATATATAGAGATTCTCCTGAATTTAAGGGTTGTTATAAAACCACAATTAACTATGTCCCAAAATGTATAAACAGTTGATAAAAATCAATATTTGTTGAAAAAAATGGGGACCTTTTGTCCTATATATCGGGGACCTTTTGTCCTAGGGGTGCAGATTTCGGGACCTTTTGCCCGGCGACGTTTTGTCCGGGGACGTTTTGTCCTACATTCGGTTTCATATCAGATGTGAAAATATGTCAGAAGAAATTTACAAATTTATGGTGGAGTAGGAGGTTGGGGAACAACTGCTAAGGAGTTGTAAACATTGTAAGAGGGGGTGTTCCAAATTACATAGGAGAATGAGCAAAATAGAGAAACAACAGAGTGAAATGGGAAAGAGGCAAGATAAACTACAATTTATGGTGAAGGAAATCAGAGAAGAAATAACAGTTGACCAAGAAAGAAAGAAGAAATTGGATAACAAAGTGGGAAACTTAGAAGTAAAGGCTATAGAAATCGGGGAAATAACTGGCAAAAGCACTGAAGATAGAAAAGTTTTGGATGACAGATTAGGGATCCTAGAGAATAAAGTGATAAATTTAGAGGGAAAAATTGAATCATGTGATATGGTAAAGGAGGATAGTGTGGTGGATACTTCAAAGGAAAGCAGAAACACTGGAGGCATAAGTCGAGGATTAGGTGAAACCTTCTACCAGGAAATCAGTGATTTGAGGGAGAGAGAAAATAATTTTGTGATATATGGGGCGCCTGAATCTACAGCAAATGGAGATAAAGAAAGAATTGAACATGACAGGGAATTTGTCAAGAAGCTACTTGTAACATGTAATGCAGAACAACACCAGGAAAGGCTGTTTAGAGTGTATAGGTTGGGTAAACAATCTGGTAACAAACCGAGGCCTCTTCTTGTAAAGCAACATGACAACTTAATGAAAACCTGCATATTCAGAAATGTAAAAAGATTGCATGGCAACAAGGAATATGAGAATGTGAGGTTGGCACATGATCTCAATAAGAGGGAGAGGGAACAAGAGGTAAAATTATGGAGGCAAAAAACTTGATATCAGCGGGGAAAGGCAAACATATAGTGGTTGGCCCCCCATGGAAATGAAGGGTAGTCAAAACCAGGGAACTTCCAAACTAAGAATTGGAGGGAATCCTTGCAAAAGTGTAAATAGTGTAAACAGGAAGGATTTATATATCATGTTTAGCAATGTGGACATATTTAGTTTTGATAAAAGGTTAGAATTAAGTACTAGAATATGTGAATTGGAAAATACACCTCATATCATAGCTCTGCAGGAGGTCAAACCAAAAATTTTAGATATGAAAGGACCAATGCAGAATATAATATGGAAGGATACGATCTCATTGAACAGAACTTACATAATAACATAGGAAGGTACAAAGTTTAATCTATTCGATCTGAAAACCAAATATTGTGAGTACTGTGGTGTACTGATAGAATGTGGAAAAGAGAAATTAATGGTCATATCTATATACAGAAGCCCAAACAGCGATGAAAGAAATAATGCTGGGCTGCTCCAACTGATGCCAGAGAATGATATGAATGTGCAATATAAAGTACTACTAGGGGACTTTAACCTTCCTAACATTAGTTGGAGCAGCTACACAACAGAATCTAGTCATATGGATTACAATAGTCAATTTATTGAGAAAGTGAGAGATTGCTTTTTTACTCAGCACATACTTGATATCACCAGAATAAGAGGGGACAACACTGGAAATACACTAGACCTAATATTTACTAATGATGAAACAATAATTGGAGAAATCAGTGTAGAAAGCCCGCTGGGAAAAAGTGATCATGCAAGCATTCTGTTCACTTGTGACACTCAGGAGCAGATGGACAACAGTAAGCAACAAATTTATATGTATGAAAAGGCAGACTATCAGCTCATGAAAGAAAGGCTTGGAATTGACTGGAACCAGTATTTGCAGGATTTGGGTACAGAGGAAATGTGGAAGAAATTCGCCAATAAACTACATGAAGTGATCGAAGAATGTGTTCCTAGGAAACACATCAGAGCGGTAAATAAGAATAGTACAAGAAAAAATGAAAACCTACCAATGACTAGGAAACTACGGGCTAAGATTAAAAGGAAACAAAGATTGTGGGAAAAATTGAAGAAAATTAAACAGGAAAATGATGTAACACTAAACAGGAAATACCAGGACACAGAAAGAGAGTACAGAAGAGTCAATAACCAAATTAGAAGACAAACCAGGAATGCTGTGAAATCAAAAGAGAGGGAAATAGCAAGGTATGTGAAGGAGAATCCGAAGGTGTTCTGGAAGTATGTAACATCAAAGACGAGAACAAAGGCCCACATTGGAGAACTGTATAAAAATGAAGAAAAAACTCAAAAGGCATCAAGTGACAAGGAAAAAGCTGACATACTCTAAGAGCAATTCTCGAAGGTTTTCATACATGAGTCAGATGAAGATCCACCTAGGGCGGCAACCAGGGAGGCAACAATACTGGATAGTATGGTAATCACTGTAGACAAAATAAGGAATGCCCTGCAAAAACTCAAGAAGAACAAATCACCTGGACCAGATGGGATACACCCAAGGGTAATTAAGGAACTGATGGAGGACTTACTGGAACCACTGAGAATCATATATAACAGCTCACTGCAGGAAGGTGTGGTACCCGAGGACTGGCGTATTGCCCATATCACGGCCATCTATAAGAAAGGCAACAAATGCGATCTAGGACATTACAGACCTGTCAGCCTAACAAGTGTCCTATGCAAGGTTATGGAGTCACTGTTGCGGGAGGAGGTAATTAGACATATGAAGGAGAATAAGTTATTTAGTGAGAAACAGTTTGGCTTCATTTCTGGAAGATCAACTACATTACAGTTAATAAAGGTACTGGATGACTGGACTGAGGCAATAGATGAAGGATTGGCTGTGTATGTAGTGTAATTGGACTTTATGAAAGCCTTCGACCGAGTACCACATAAACGTCTGATAGAAAAAATATCAAGCTACAGGGTAGAAGGTAAAATATTGAGATGGATTCAGAACTTTCTAACGGAGAAAACAGAGGGTGTTGATAAATGGAGAGGCTTCTGGATGGGAGGAAAAAACAAGCGGAGTCCTGCAGGGATCTGTTCTTGGCCCCCTTGCTTTTTTGTAATATTTATCAATGACCTGCCAGAGGCAGCAGTGAACGGAAGTAAAGTGTATCTATATGCAGATGACACTAAGATATAAAGGACAATACAAAGCACGGAAGACTGTGATAGGTTACAGTGGGATCTGGATGAGCTCAAAGAATGGACAGAGAGGTGGCTCCTAAGTTTTCATCCAGAGAAGAGCAAGTATATGAGGTTAGGGAGGACCACAATGGAAGAGAAGGGTTATAGTATGTACGGCAACATCAGTAAGACAGGAAATGAAACAGACATAGGGGTGATCATAGATGATAAACTAAACTTCTCCATACACCTGGCAGAAAAGATCAATAAAGCCAATATGTTAGTAGGGCTGATCAGAAGGACCTTTCAACATTTAGAACCATACATTTTCAAGCCTCTGTACACGGCTCTTGTAAGGCCGCACTTGGAGTACGCCAACCCGGTTTGGTGTCCCGATCTGGTGAAGGATTTGGAGGCTGTGGAGAATGTACAGCGGAGAGCAACTAAATTATTGCCATCCCTCAAGGAGTTATCATTCGAAGAGAGGCTGAGGAAGTTGAGCTTGCCCACCTTGGCGTACAGGAGATCCCGGGGAGATCAAATTGAGACCTACAAAATTGTCACTGGTTTATATGACAGAAACTGCACTGAGGGTCTCTTTGAATTTAGAGAGGGGTCCAGTACAAGGGGAAATAGTCGAAAAATATCTAAGCCAAGAGCGAGGTTGGACCTGAGAAAATACTCCTTTAATAACAGTCATTAATAATTGGAATGAGCTGCCAGAATGGGTGGTGAATGTAGACACAGTCAAAAGTTTAAAGTTTTGAGGCAAGGCTAGACAAATTCTGGGACAAGAACAAATATAAAAATATTGAGCACAAATTAACACTGCACGCGGCCAGCACCAACATCACACTAGAAATCAGGCAGCTACACTGGAGTCATAGGTCAAAGAAGGCCTCTTCTAGTAAAATCATAAAAATGTCAACTGTAATGCTACCGGCAACATCCTCGACATTTTCTTGCAAATAGGATACAAACTCTCGCTTCTGTCTCCGACGCAAAGTCCAGGAGGAAGACATTGCAGCAATCGGTATAAATGGTAAAAGTATAAAGGCAGTCACCACCAAATTTTGAGAAAAAATGCGCAATACTTCCCACTTACGGCAATAAACCACCAACAACAACTCTATTGTTTGGAGCCAAAACGCCAATGACAAAGGTTCCAATATTTTTTGGCATAGACGTAACGTGTTATAAATCCATATGTTATCTGTAGATATGAGAGATAACCAGTTATTTGAATTGATTTTCTCCTATTATTAACAAAAAAGTAAAATAATAGGTAAGGGTAACTGGATTATTTTGACGTTTTTTTATGTTACTAATGTGCATGACATTATGTGCATGACATTATATTAATTCTTGTCTATTTAAGTATCATAAAAAACCGTAAAAATAATCCAGTTACCCTTACCTATAGTTTTACTTTTTTGTTAATAACAGGAGAAAATAAATTCAAATAATTGGTTATCTCTCATATCTACAATTGATAACATATGGATTTATAACACGTTACGTCTATGCCAAAAAGTATTGGAACCTTTGTTATTGGCGCTTGTTTTGACGCCAAACTATTCAGGAGACGCTGCTGGTGTATTGCGGTAAATGGGAAGTGTGGCGCATTTTTTCTCAAAATTTGGTGGTGACTGCCTTTACACTTTTACCATTTATACCAATTGCTGCAATGTCTTCCTCCTGGACTTTGCGTCGGAGACAGAAGCGAAAGTTAGTATTTGCAAGAAAATGTCGAGGATGCTGCCGGTAGCATTGCCAGTACAAGCAGAGTTAATAACATCAGAGAAAGGACAAATGTAGTACTAGTTTAAATGATTGTGAGGTACAAGTAGGTGCATATCTATGCTCTGATGATACCAGCAGTAATAATGTAGACAATCTTTATGAGCTGCTGACCAGTTATAGTAGTAGCGACCAATCAGAGACAGAGGTAAGTGTAATTGAAAATGGGATCAGGTGATTTCGGCCCATGGTTTTTCTGGGCCGAAATTACCAGCGATTTCGGCCCAGCGAAAATAACCGTTTAAGCTTGAACGCTTGGTGCACTGTATAATTTTAATTTAGATAATTTGTTTCATAAATTTAATTTCGTTTTCACACAGTATGTGCTAAAAAATGTTGTTACTTGATATGTATGCAATTTAGATTTTAAAATTCTTTTAATTTTATATTTTCTTTCTACAATAAGTAAGTAATAATAGCAACATTTGGAGGACTGCCGAAACGTCCTACCCTGCAGAGTTCTGGCCGAAACATCCTACATTCGATGCACTTCCCCCCTGCATGCTCACTAATGAAGTTGAACTTGGGCTGGGTTGTTCAAAACAAATTTTTGCACTGTCTTGGCATTAAATCTATCTTGACATTAAACATCATCATCATGGTAACACAGAGCGTTACCATGACAATGATTTAACATCAAGATAAACTAATGCCAGAATTATTTTTTTTAACAAACTAACCCTAGACTCCGTGTTATCAATGACAATGTTAGGCAACTTTTTGTGCAACAATAACACCATTTACCTTAGTCCACACACGAAAGTTGTATAATTTTAATTTAGATAATTTGTTTAATAAATTTAATTTCATTTTCACACAGTATGTGCAACAAATATTGTTACTTGAAATGATATATAAGTAATTTTTTAGAATTCTTTCAATAATAAGTAAGTAATAATACCAACATTTGGAGGACTGGCCGAAATGTCCTACCCTGCAGAGTTCTTGTGATTTTGGCCCAGAAAAACCCTGGGCCGAAATCACCCGAAACCTTGAAAATGGTGCACAAATGGAAGTGTTGTTGCCCTACAAATCTGTAGACACCGAAACCTTGGTTAAGAACGGGGCCATCAAACACCAGATTAAGCACTGCGCTCTAAGAGACCTTGTTGAAATTTTCAATTTGCAATTTGATGCAAATTTGCCTTCGGACCCTCGGACAATTTGTAAAACTCCATTAGGTCTAACTGACCTGATAAAGAAAATCTGTGAAAGAACTTGCAAATTACATGCCTTGTGAATTTAACAGAAAACCAAGAAGTTGAGATGAAGTTGATAGATACAAAGCCACAGAATTCAGAGCCTTTCTTTTGTATACTGGACCAGTTTGTCTCCAGAAACAGATTAATGAGAATGTTTATAAAAAAATTCTTCTTTTGAGTGTGAGCACATTTCTGCTTTCAGTACCCAGAGGTCCAGAAACTGGAAAAAGCACATATATATTTGATTGCTTTTGTAAACCACTTTAAAGATGTGTATGGTTCTAGGCATGTTGTGTACAACATTCATAATTTGTGTCATTTAACATACATACATATACCAAGGCTTTTTCCCCCTTACAAGGGAGGTAGCCAAAAAGGGAAAGGCATAAAATCATTTCCACCCATTCCATCCCTGAATACACTCCACACCCCTCCACCCTCCCTCTTATCTGAGCACCTCCTGGATGACGGGTCATCCCTGCACCTTGTCCACTGCCCTGGGTCAGAAGCAGTGTCGCAAGACAGCACATCCACAGCAAAGCCGCTTCATCAAATTGGCGACCCCCCCCTCTCCATCCCCCCATTGGATAAAAGGAGAGGATGGGGAGAAATCCCCTCGGTCTGCATCAAATTTTGCTCACACATACTACCCCACCCCCCCGCCCACTCCACCCCACGAAATCACAACATCATCCATATACAACCATTCTCCATTCACCCCTGTCTTCTGTCCTCTCCCGTCCTTCCTCAACAGACATCCCCCTCTTCCCCAATGCCCCCTTCACCCCATCCATCCACCTCATCCTAGGACATCCCCTCATGTTCACTCCCTCCACATCTGCCTTCAATACCTCTTTTACTAGCCTCTCTTCACTCATTCTTTCCATGTGTCCAAACCATCCTAATACTCTTTCATCAACCCTATCTCCCAGCTCCTTTTCCACCCCTGTTCTCCTTCTCACCTCCTCATTTCTCACTCTATCTAGCCTAGTAACCCACATCATACTTCTCAGACACCTCATCTCAAACACATTCAAACTCCTTCTCTCTTCTTCTCTTATGTACCATGTTTCTGCCCCATACAGTGCTGTTGGCACAAACACTTCTTAATACAGTCTCCTCTTCGCATCCATTCCCAAATGTCTATTTCTCATTACACTCTTTAATCCACCAAGGCATTTACTCGCTTCTCTCAATCTACACTCTACCTCCACCTTCACTCCACCTTTTCCTGCCATATTTGCACCCAAGTATCTAAAACTATCCACTTCCTCCAGTTGCTCTCCCTTAATGGTCACTTCCAGTCTACTGCCACTTTCACCCCTTTTACATCTCATCACCTTACTTTTACCCACATTTATCTTTAGCTTTCTTCTATCACATACTCTCCCAAACTCTCTCACCAACTTCCTCAATCCCTCCTCCGATCCTGCCACAAGTGCAGTGTCGTCAGGAAACAACAGCTGGCTCACCTCCCACTTTTCTCCATTTTCTTTAACCATCTCCAATCCCTGACCCACTACCCTAGCATTTACCTCTCACACCACCCCATCCATGTATAAGTTGAACAGCCAGGGCAACATAACGCATCCTTGACGAAATCCCACCTTTACCTCGAACCACTCACTCTCTCCATTTCCAATCCTGACACAAGCTCTACTATCATAAAAACTCTTGACAGCTCCCAGAAGCTTTCCTCCTATCCCGTATATCTGCATAACCTCCCACAGTGCCTTTCTGTCTACCCTATCATAAGCCTTTTCCAGATCCATAAAAGCCCAAAAAACATCCTTCCCCTTTCCTATAGCTTTCTCACATATCTGTCTTACCACAAAGATCTGATCTACACAACCTCTAACTGTCCTAAAACCACACTGTTCCTCACCAATTACTTCCCACTGTTCCTCACCAATTACTCCTTCTGTTCCTCTCCTAATCCTCTCAATCAAGATCCTCCCATAAGCTTTCCCAACTACACTTAACAAGCTAATCCCTCTGAAACTACTACATTCACACTTGTACCCCTTTCCCTTGTAAAGAGGAACTATACAGGCACTCCTCCAGTCCCCCGGCACTCTACCTTCTCTCCAGCAAACATTAAATAGCCTCACCAACCAGTCCATCATCACTGTACCTCCCTTTTTCAGACATTCTGCATGGCATCCATCCAGACCAGGTGCCTTACCTGCTTTCATCATCTTAACAACTGCCTTCACCTCATCCTTCCTTATTTCTCCTCCATTCTCCTCACTCATCACGGTCATTTTCTTCGCATTTCCCACTGCAGCTATCTTTCCTTCCCTATCCTCCTTCACATTTAGCAACTCCCTAAAATATTCTGCCCATCTTCCCCTTACTGCCTTCTCTTCCATTATCTTCTCTCCATCTGCACCTTTTACCTTTTCTTCTCTACTTAATTCGCCTCCTCTTCCTCTATTAATTTATTTCCAAAACATCTTTTTATTACTTTCAAAATTTTCTGTCATACTCTTACCCCATTTCACATCTACTCTCCTCCTTGCAACCTTTACCTTTTGCTTTACTTCTCTTTTCTTTTCTTTGTACCTCTCATATGACTCCCTCGTCCTATTTTGTAACCAATCTGTGAAAGCTCGCTTCTTCTCTTCTACAACCTTCTTCATTTCCTCATCCCACCATTCACTACCCTTTCTTCTATTTCCCCCTGTCCTTCTTGTTCCACACACCATCCTTGCACACTTTATGACTCCCTCCTTGAACCATCCCCATTCCTCCTCCACACCCAGCTCTACTCTATCCTTTACTTCCTCCCACTCCTCCTTCAGCTTCTTTTCGTACTCCTTCTCCTTTTCCTTTTCATTCAAAGAGTTCACTCTAAGAACCTCCCTTCCTTTTGTCCCTTTCCTCTTTCTCCATCTATCCAGATGATGTGAATAGACATGGATCAATTGATAAAATTGCTTAGAAAACCTAACTGTTTTCTCATGCAAACAGTTAATAGAATTTATGAATTGAAGGCATATGAACCTGAAGAGAAGAATTCTAAATATCCAGCTGCAAAAGTGGTCCACAGTAATTGGCCAGTACTAAGTGATTTTCCTTGTGTACAGTTTAAAGTTTTATACCTTAAGAACTTTTGTATCAAAGTGAACCCAGCTAACTGTGGCATAATTATAAATAGTAAGGTTGGGAAAGTAGTGAATATATTGAAATATGAAGGAGACCCAGACATTTATTTGTCATATCATATCTACAAAGTTTATGAAGATTTGTACACATATCCTGTGCAGTGAAGTTCTCTGGGTATATATGCTGTTAGTAATGAAAGTAAGAGCCTAAGAACATGCTCATATAAAGATATTGAATGTAAATGTATTCTTTTCCCCCTTCAGTCTCGTTTGCCAAAGTTTGCATCTTTTCCCTTACTTCACACAGTCCACCAACAATGAGCTGCGGCTTCTGTTGAAAAATGGTTGTCTGATGTAAAATGTTACCATATTTTATTTAATTTGATAGTAGACATATTGAGATTATTATATAGGCTAGTGTACTACAGCCATGTACTGGTACCACAGTTTTGACCTAGCTCAATGGATAGAGTAACCCTGGCTTTATGTACTGAAGGGGGATTCCTGCCCAGATTAATCCGGCATTGCTAACTTAGACTGTACCTCATTACTCATCAGGTGCCAAGGAGGGCGATCAAATCTTCTTAGAGGAGTCATAGTTCAGTATAGAGTGAGGGCTACCAATACAATATACCGTTCATAGAGCAGTGAGGACTGTGTTGCACAGTTACTGTACAGTACAGTACATGTTAAACCTTCATGTATCTTTTATAAGCCAATTGTATTTAAAAGCAGGAAGGTATGGCAAAATTTGGAGTTATTGTCTTTGAGGAAGGAAATGAAATTGCTGTGGTTCCTGATACCTGGCTGCTGGATGGGAAATGTTATTGGCCACAATACTGTGACACTTCAAAGCTCAACAGAGCTATCAAGGAGAGTCACCCCAGAAGGAAGCTGGATACAGTATCATGTAAGAGTACTCTGTAAATGTGGTAAGTAACTTTAATTTCTAAGTATCCTATATATGAATAAGTTTGAATAGTTCAGTTGGCAAAATAGCAAATTGAATGATTCATAAGTTATTTTTTAAATTGGTTGCTTTGAATGTGTGACTTATAGGCACTGTTGTATTTGTTTTTATTGTGAGGCTGGTTTGATGGGCTGGAAGCAGTAAACTAGAAATAGGAGTATGTGGAGAGGCAAATATGATAGCCAAATAAACAATGACATCAGAGGTCTTCTGGACAACACAATAATATGGAAACTGACAATTATATTTTCCCACATACTTTAGTTGTATTGCTGCTACCATCAAATTTAGGTGAAACTATATTGTATCAGTACATTACTGTATAATTTGTATAGATACATCCAGACTATAATAGCCATGAAAAAGTGATCTAAAGATCAGTGAATTTCCTTTGTTGTCAAGAAGGAATTGCCTATACACGACACACAAACATGGTCACCTGGCTGGCCTCAACATATTCCAGTTCCAAGAAGAGTACTGTGACAGACTACACACTCTAGTTTCAAGCTGTAGCAGAAGTGATCACTTATTTTAGATCAGAAGTCATAAGACCAGAAGATATGTTGGATTTTAGTTGATGGCTGAAAACTGAGTACTACTGTATTTACCATCTTAATGTGTGTGAATGTATGCTGTAGAACTGTTCTGATACTAATGAACAAATTAGGTGGTATGTTTATAGTACAGTATATCTTACATATGTTATTATTAGTAAAGTTAAGAGATATTTTAGCTTACACAGTGTGTTATTTTTCACAAAAATATCTCGTTACTAAAACTTTCCTTTTTGCATTTCAGCTGAGTGTAGTCAAGCTCAAGCAATGGCAAAGAAAGCAGAATATTCCTGAGATATTCAAAGTGAAACAGAACTTGGAAGAGGAAACAGAAGGTATAACTTTCATGTAGCCTTTCTTTCCAGTATTTACTTGCACCATTTTTATGTAACTGCACCACAAAAAGTTTTTGGAGCTTAACTGCTGAGCAAAAAAGGAATGGTTGTAAACCAATTTTAAGGTTAAGTTTTCATTGCTGATTTTATTGTATAACTTGTTAAGTTCTGAATACCATGATCAAGTATCTTTAAATTTAAACATAAGATTTAACAATAAGGATGTGTAATGCTGTTAATAAAGACCATTAACATAAAGTTTTCCTCAGTGTATTTGAAGGGGTTTTGCTTGACAACAAAAACTTCCAAACCATAGGATGAAATTGGAAAAACCATCATGAAGTATTTAAGGAATGCATCAGACTGATGTGGTGGTTGCAAGAGGTATTCAGATATCAATGCTTCCACCAGTAGTGACACATCATAGGCCTCCTTTATGTAAACATTTGTCCAGGTGGTACATATACACTAATTGTTGCCCAATGCTGAACAGCTGGACCACTGCATACCATGATTAACTTACTTTCATAAGGAATATCTGGCCGTTCTTTCATACATACATACATACATATACCAAGGCTTTTTCCCCCTTACAAGGGAGGTAGCCAAAAAGGGAAAGGCATAAAATCATTTCCACCCATTCCATCCCAGAATATACTTTTGTTCATACCAAAGAATATGGATTTGTTTAATTATACTTTAATTCACACCAAAACAATATGGATTTGTTTAATTTAGGAATAATTGTGCCATGTACAATTGTACCCAGGTGTTTGTGTCCATGACCCCAATTCCAGCTAACATCAACATTTGGCATCCTTGCAGTCATGGATACAAAATGGAAATAGATATGAGATTATCCTCATACACTGTACTTTCACAGTTGTTCAATGGCTTAAATACTATATTTTGTTCAACACTTTGTGATATTCATTTGATATTTTCATATTTGAGAATATGAAATGAGAATACTTTATATTTTTGATACTGAAAGAGTACATTAGCATATTATGTTATATACATATACCCCGTCTGGGGTATTGGCTGCTTGTTATTGTGGCAAAGTAACATGCAGTCGATACTTTAGGGTCTATATGGGGCGCCCCTACGGACCAGAGCCACACATCATTTTGTCTATGATAGAAGAAATTCTGTTCATAGAGAAATGATGACACTTTTATACTACGACTGTCCCTCCGTTATGCTGTCCCCCAACCCCTTGTTGCTGTCCTGTACCATTTCTCTGAGTATTCTCTTTCTGATTGGGGGAATTCCCTGTGGTGGGGGAAAAGAATACTGCCACCAAGTTTTCCCACTTGGATCGTAAGAGGCGAGAAGAAAGGGACGGGGAGAGGGACTAGGCATCCTTCTCCCTGTAGCCCCAAGGGGCAACTTCCTAAATCGAAAAGAAAAGGCATAAGGGGTGCTGGCGGGCCTCGGGCCAGCACCCTAAGGTTTGGGTCTTTTAATGTGCGTGGATGTGGTACAGATGAGAGTAAAAGGGAAGAGATAGGTAGTATGTTTGTGAGAAGAAAGTTGGATGTGTTGGCTTTGAGTGAAACTAAGTTGAAAGGGAAGGGTGAGTGTATGTTTGGGAGTGTAAGTGGGAGGTTATCAGGAGTGAAGAGAGGGCGAGGGAGGGAAGGGGTGGCTATTCTAGTAAGTGAGGAGATAGGTAAACGGGTAGTGGAGTGGAAGGAGGTTTCCTCAAGGATAATGTGGATGAAGGTGCAACTGGGAAAGGAGATGTGGGTCTTTGTAAGTGCATATGGGCCGGGCAGTGAGAAGAGCATGGAAGAAAGGGAGGCCTTTTGGATAGATTTAAATGAGTGCATAGAGGGTTTAGGAAGAAATGTCAATGTAATAGTACTGGGAGACCTTAATGCTAGAGTGGGAAATGGTCCAATCGATGGAGTGGTTGGGAAATGTGGAGTTCCAGGAAAGAATCGTAGTGGAGAGTTGATGGTGGAAATGTGTCTAGAAAGAGAGTTGATGATAGCAAATACAGTGTTTCGGAAGAAAGTCAAGCATAAGTACACATGGGAGAGGGTGCTGGAGGGAAGGGTGGTAGATAGAGCGCTAATGGATTATGTAGTGGTAAATAGGATTATGATAGGAAGAGTTAAGGATGTACATGTGCTAAGGGGAGAGGGTGGGGGAATATCAGATCATTTTTTGGTGGAAGGTAAGTTGAGACTGGAGGATAGATGGAGAAGGAGGAAAGGGACAAAAGGTAGGGAGGTTCTTAGAGTGAACTCCTTGAATGAAAAGGAAAAGGAGAAGGAGTACGAAAAGAAGCTGAAGGAGGAGTGGGAGGGAGTAAAGGATAGAGCAGAGATGGGTGTGGAGGAGGAATGGGGATGGTTCAAGGAGGGAGTCTTAAAGTGTGCAAGGATGGTGTGTGGAACAAGAAGGACAGGGGGAAATAGAAGAAAGGGTAGTGAATGGTGGGATGAGGAAATGAAGAAGGTTGTAGAAGAGAAGAAGCGAGCATTCACAGATTGGTTACAAAAGAGGACAGGGGAGTCATATGAGACGTACAAAGAAAAGAAAAGAGAAGTAAAGCAAAAGGTAAAGGAGGCAAAGAGGAGAGCAGATGTGAAATGGGGTAGGAGTATGACAGAAAATTTTGAAAGTAATAAAAAGATGTTTTGGAAAGAAATTAAGAGAGGAAGAGGAGGCGAATCAAGTAGGGAAGAAAAGGTAAAAGGTACAGATGGAGAGTTGATAATGGAAGAGATGGCAGTGAGGGGAAGATGGGCAGAATATTTTAGGGAGTTGCTGAATGTGAAGGAGGATAGGGAAGGAAAGATAGCTGCAGTGGGAAATACGAAGAAAATGAGAGTGATGAGTGAGGAGAATGGAGGAGAAATAAGGAAGGATGAGGTGAAGGCAGTTGTAAAGATGATGAAAGCAGGTAAGGCACCTGGTCTGGATGGATGTCATGCAGAATGTCTGAAAAAGGGAGGTTCAGTGATGGACTGGTTGGCGAGATTATTTAATGTTTGCTGGAGAGAGGGTAGAGTACCGGAGGACTGGAGTAGTGCCTGTATAGTTCCTCTTTACAAGGGAAAAGGGGACAAGTGTGAATGTAGTAATTTCAGAGGGATTAGCCTGTTGAGTGTAGTAGGGAAGGCTTATGGGAGAATCTTAAATGAGAGGATTAGGAGAGGAACAGAAGGAGTAATTGGTGAGGAACAGTGTGGATTTAGGACAGGTAGAGGTTGTGTAGATCAGATCTTTGTGGTAAGACAGATATGTGAGAAAGCTATAGGAAAGGGGAAGGATGTTTTTTGGGCTTTTATGGATCTGGAAAAGGCTTATGATAGGGTAGACAGAAAGGCACTGTGGGAGGTTATGCAGATTTATGGGATAGGAGGAAAGCTTTTGGGAGCTGTCAAGAGTTTTTATGTGAGTAGTAGAGCATGTGTTAGGATTGGAAATGGAGAGAGTGAGTGGTTTGAAGTAAAGGTGGGACTTCGTCAAGGATGCGTTATGTCGCCCTGGCTGTTCAACTTATGCATGGATAGGGTGGTGCGAGAGGTGAATGCTAGGGTAGTGAGTCAGGGATTGGAGATGGTTAAAGAAAATGGAGAAAAGTGGGAGGTGAGCCAGCTGTTGTTTGCGGACGACACTGCGCTTGTGGCAGGGTCAGAGGAGGGATTGAGGAAGCTGGTGGCAGAGTTTGGGAGAGTATGTGATAGAAGAAAGCTAAAGATAAATGTGGGTAAAAGTAAGGTGATGAGATGTACAAGGGGTGAAAGTGGCAGTAGACTGGAAGTGAACATTAAGGGAGAGCGACTGGAGGAAGTGGATAGTTTTAGATACTTGGGTGCAAGTGTAGCAGGAAAAGGTGGAGTGAAGGTGGAGGTAGAATGTAGATTGAGAGAAGCGAGTAAATGCCTTGGTGGTTTAAAGAGTGTAATGAGAAATAGACATTTGGGAATGGATGCGAAGAGGAGACTGTATGAAGGAGTGATTGTGCCAACAGCACTGTATGGGGCAGAAACGTGGAACATAAGAGAAGAAGAGAGAAGGAGTTTGAATGTGTTTGAGATGAGGTGTCTGAGAAGTATGGCGGGGGTTACTAGGCTAGATAGAGTGAGAAATGAGGAGGTGAGGAGGAGAACAGGGGTGAAAAAGGATTTGGGAGAGAGGGTTGATGAAAGAATATTAGGATGGTTTGGACACATGGAAAGAATGAGTGAAGAAAGACTAGTAAAAGAGGTATGGAAGGCAGATGTGGAGGGAGTGAACATGAGGGGACGTCCTAGGATGAGGTGGATGGATGGGGTGAAGGGGGCTTTGGGGAAGAGGGGAATGTCTGTTGAGGAAGGAAGGGAGAGGACGGAAGACAGAGGTGAGTGGAAAATGGTTGTATATGGATGATGTTGTGACTGCATGAGGAGGAATGGGCGGGGGGGGTAGTATGTGTGAGTAAATTTTGACGCAGCCCGAAGGGATTTCTCCCCGTCCTCTCCTTATATGCAAAGGGGGACGGAGAGGGGGGGTCGCCGATTAAATGAAGCGGCCTTGCTGTGGATGTACTGTGTCTTGCGACACTGCTTCTGACCCAGGGCGGTGGGCGGGGTGCAGGGATGACCCGTCATCCAGGAGGTGCTCAGATGAGAGGAAGGGTGGGATGGGTGTGGAGTGTATTTGGGGATGAAATGGGTGGGAGTGTTTTTATGCCTTTCCCTTTTTGGCTACCTCCCTTGGAAGGGGAAAAAAGCCTTGGTATATGTATGTACATATACATATATATTTATTTATTCATATATATATATATTTATATATATATATATATGAATATATATATATATATATATATATATATATATATGTATATATATATGTTTCCTTTGAAAACTGCATACACTACTTTCACAATTGTTTAATGCCTTAAATACTATAATTTGTTCAACACTGATATTCATGTGATATTTTCATATTGGAGAATATGAAATGAGAATATTTTGTATTTTTGATACTGAAGAAGTACATTAGCATATGTTTTATATATATATATAATATATATATATATATGTATATATCAATGTGTATATAGTTCCTACTAGAAACTAGTCTACGTAAGGACATAAGAATGAAGGAGACTGCAAGAGACCATAAGGCCTACACTAGAGTTTCCTTTTTACTGCAGTATACATTGTAATAAAAAATTGGTTTTCATATTTCTCTTAATAAAGTCTACTTGTATATAATCAGGCGTGTTTCAGTTTGTGAGCTTCATCAGTTTTGCATGACATTCACTTTCACATTTGACTGTACTGGTTAGATGTTTATCTGTATACTATGGTGGACTAAGTCAACTGGATGCTGGTAAGTGCATTGGACAATTTGATATAGTTATTCATTTTCACATTTGACTGCATCTGTTAGACATCACAGCCTTTGATGGAGAACTACTTTTCTGCCTACATGTCATGTGTATGATTCAGGACCAGACTAGGTGTCATGCACACTCACCCTTCACCCCTACTCCATTAACCTTTTTCAATACCTGCTATACTTCTTGGTGCATTTAACAGATTCTGGAATGCATCCAAAAATATGTATCAGGTGTGGTAATAGGTTAAAGTGGGAGGGGTGAAGGGTGAGTGAGGTGGCATGTAGCCTGATACTGAGCTATGCACATGAAGCGTAGGCATAAAAGTAGTTTTCCATCAATGGCATCGATGTCTAACCAATGCAGTCAAATGTGAAAATGAATAACTATATCAACTGGTTCAATGCACGTACCAGCATCTAGTCGACTTAATCCAGTGTGTATGCGGATAACTTTATTAGTCGGACCAATTCTGGGAATAAGAATTAACGGATGTGGCCCAATTTAGGGTACCCATTCATTGCCCTTGCATTGGCCCAGCTTCTAGCCAACACAGTCCAGTGTACATGCAGATAACTTTATTAATCGGACCAACTCAGGACACTTGAGTTTACGTAATTGGCCCAATTTAGTATAGGCCCGATTTAGGTTACCGGTTAATTGTCCCTGCTTTGGGCCAGCATCCAGCCGACATAGTCCATTGTGCATGCGGATAACTTTATAAGTCGGACCAACACCTGAAATCTGAGTTTCCGTAACCGGCCCGACATTTCTTAATCGGCAGTGCCTGAATAGATATGATGTTGGTCCGGTTATTTCATGTTTGTTGGGTAGTTCGTCCACACATCCATCATCGTCGGCCAATGCCGATGTGTTATTGCTAGTATCATTCTGATAGGGAAGAGAGCAAGTTGGTATTAATAAAATGAATTGTGTGTGTTAATGCAAGCTGTTTCAATAAAGTAAATGCAACCTAAACATGCTTTCAGATACCTGCAACTGAGGATGAATGGCAAACAGGGTGATGCTAAACATTGTAATTGAAAATAAATTACCTGTAGCATCCTGCCTTAAATATATGCATTTTCTAACTGACCCCATGGTACAAGTTATGTTGTATACACTGACTCGACGAGTCTCTTGTCATCTTTAGGGAAGTTGTTTCCATCTCATTATCTGGTCCAAGAAGTTAAAAATTGGACTTTCCTATTAATCGGTAGAAAATTAATGAATGTAAAATTTTGTTGGGTTCTGTCCCATGTTGGAATTGCTGGTAATGAACCTGCTGATGTAGCAGCCAAGGCAGCAACTAGGCTTGACCACTGTTCCAGCATGGGAATCCCTATTCCAGATTTTAAAAATGTTAAATCTTGTTGCAGAGACCAGTGGAAAGACCACTGGTCTAATTTTACGAGTAATTTTGAATTAAAGAATATAAGACCCTCTGTTCAACTATGGCTCTACTAGCCAACGAACAGGAGGTCTGGTATTATTTTAACTAGGTTGCGAATCAACCTTACTTTATGCAACTCGTAAGTACCTGATGACGAGTGGGGCAGAGGCAGGTTCCTCAGTGGTGTTCTTGTCATGTTGACCAGTCGGTAAAACATATTTTAGTAGAATGCCCTTTCTAAGAAAACCAACACAGGACAAATTTGCTATCAGACAAACCTTGGTAGAAAATTTAAATGAACATACTGCAGTGGAACAGAGTATCAAATTTTTAAAAGAAGTAATTTATTTTATAGTAGTTAATTTGAACTACACTAATTTGAATCTTTATTCATAGTCTTGCATTAATCAGGGGATAGGAATGAATATGGGATTGAACATGTTCTGCATACCAGTGTACATGGGTGTTTGTGCATGGGATTTACATAGATAAACATATATATGTGCATGTATATATGCTCACTGGCTGAGTGGATTAGGGCATCGTTACTTGCAGTGAAGGTAGAGAAGATGGCGGTTCGAACCTTGCCACCGGCGAAGTTGAACCAAGGGCATGGTTCATGAAATTCCATGCTACAAAGTCCTCTGTGAGAGGCACCGTCCTACCCTTACGATACAGGGGAGTTTGTGACATTAAACCATATCACATCACATGTATACTGTATGCATATGTATTTACCTAGTTGTATTTTACAGGATGAGAGCTATGCTCGTAGTGACCCGTTCTTGTATGTATCCACATCCAGTTCATTCTTAAAATTGTGTATAGTTTTGGCACTCACTGTTTCTCTGTTTAGTTTGTTCCAGACATCAGTCACTGTATGTGAGAAGCTATTCTTTTTCAGGTCTCTTCTGTAACTGTCCTTCTTTAGCTTCTTTTCATGTCCTCTTGTTTCTCATCTGTCCCATTTTAACAAGTCGTCTCTATCGAGAATTTGCATCCCTTTCATAATTCTGTAAATGGTCAACAAATCACCTCTTTCTCTTCTCTGTTCCAGTGTTGATAGATGTAATTTCTCCAATCTTTGTTCGTATGTCAAATTTGATAGTGTAGGTGCCATTTTTGTTGCTGCTCTTTGGATTCTTTCTAATTTTCTTATGTTCTTTTTGGTGCTAGGTGCCCATAGTGTTGCAGCATACTCTAGTTTATTTTCTTTACCATTTCTTCATCCATGTAGTTGAAGGACACTTTCATTGATCTTAAGTTAAAAGTCTCTCCAACTAATTTATTGACATGTTTATCAGATATCAGGTCACTTGATGATCACTCTCAGGCCCCTTTCTGAATCTACTTTTTTGACTTCCTCGTTTCCAATTTTATATTGACCCAATATTCTATTTTTGCTTTTTCCAAATTCCATTATTCTACGTTTCTTAATGTAGAAATTCATTTCACATCTGACTCCATCCCCATATTTTGTCCAGGTCTTCTCGTAGCAATCTGCAATCTTCTTCTGTGCTTCCTCTCTTGAGTAATTTGCCATCATCAGCAAAGAAGTTCATGTAACAGTTCACCCCCTCATCCATATCATTTATATATATGGTAAACATTAAAGGAGCCAATACAGAGCCTTGCGGGATGCCACTCTTCACATCTTCCCAGTTCGAATTTTTGTCTCTAAGTACCACACTCATTTGTCTCCCATTTAAGAAAACCCTCATCCATTCCAGTAGCTTACCTTGTATTCCTATTATTTCAATTTTTCTTGTTAATTTTTTGTGTGGTACTTTTTCAACTGTCTTCTGCAAGTCCAAGAAGGCGCAATCTGTCTGGCCATCTCTTTCTTGTATTATCTCAATCTTAGGTAAAAGCAAATTAAGTTTGTGGTACACAATCTTCCACTTCTAAAGCCAAATTGTTTAGGGTTTACTATTTTATTTTCTTTCAAGTGTTTGGTCCATTTGTTTCTGATAACTTTTTTGCATATTTTTGCTACTGTGCTTGTAAGGGATACTAGTCTGAAGTTTGTAGGATCTTCTTTGTTTCCTCATATATATATTGGTACTATGTTTGCATCTTTCCAGTCTTGTGGTACCTTTGCTTCTTTGAGTGAAAAGTCTATTATCTTGTATAATTTGTCTGTCAATTCATCTATACACTCTTCAGTATCCAATTTGCAATTCCATCCAGTCCATGAGATTTCCTAACATCTATGTTTTTTTATTTTGTCTCTTATGTCTTTTTGTGTTACCTTTATTTCTTTCATTTTGGGGGATTTTTCTTGCTGTCCATCTTCCAAAATATGTGAGCTCTCAATTGTGAAAACAGACCTGAAATGTCTGATCATAACTTCTGTCATTTTTGTGTCATGTATTCTTTATCTCCTTCATGCAGTTTTACAATTTTGTTTATATCCTTTAATTTGTCATTTATATATCTGTAAAAGAGTTTAGGTTGATCCTTACATTTGTCTATAATATCTTTTTAATGATTTCTCTTTTCTTTCCTGCATATATTCACATATTCGTTCCTAAGTTTTATATATGTTTGCCATTTGGATATTTATTAGTCTCTTTTGCATCTTTTCCAGGCTTTGTCTCTTCTGCCTCACTGCACCTTTTTTTATACCAACACTTTATATAGATCTCTTTTTGCTTCTTCTTTGGTACATATTTATCAATTCCCTCCTTTGTGCTTTTCTTTGAATATGTTCCATTTGTCTTCCATCTTTGTTTCCTCTTTGGAGAATTTATCCCAGTTTGTGTTTTGGAATTTTTTTCTTAGTTTTACAAAATCAGTTTTGTTGTACATTAATCTTCCTTCTCTGTTTATCATTCCTACCTACATTGTTTTTGTTCTTTTAATTCAAACTATTAGTATATGGTCACTCTTTCTAATTGGTGTTTTATTCTCCATTTTGTTCATGATATCTGGTTCAGAAGTTAATATTAAGTCTAGTTCCAACGGTTCCTCATTGTGTCTATATCTAGTATTTTCCAAAGGATTACAAAGGTGGAGCATGCCAACAGGAGACCTTTTGGTCCATATCTAGGTCGGATGCAAAAAAAAAAAAATAATAATAATAATAAATAAAATATAATAATGTAAATAACAAATAGAATACATAAATAAATGCATAGGTATAGTTAAATAATAAACTAACAGGTAAATAGTAAATAATAATAAATTAACATATAACTAATAATAAATGAAAATCAGACAGACAAACGATAACAAAACAAAAACAAATAATATAAAATAAATTATAATCATTACAGCATCTTGCTTAGGTGTTTATCTAAATGATTCTTAAAGCTTCGAACTAAACTACATTGCACTACCTGTGCAGGAAGTTTATTCCATTCATTAGCTACACGGTTGACCAAGTTGTTTCTACCTACTTCCAAATTGAATCTATTTCTGGACAGTTTGAGACCATTGTTTCTTGTCTGATTCTCATTCAATGTGAAAATTTTGTCACTTTTGATGTTGTCAATTCCCTTTAGAATTTTGAAGACCTGTATCAAGTCACCTCTGAGTCTACGCTTTTTTAGGGAAAACAGATTCATATGTTTTAGTCGATTTTTGTGTGATTTATTTTTGATATTTGTAATCAGTTTTGTGTCTCGCCGTTGTACTTTTTCCAGTCTGTCAATGTCTTTAATGAGATTCGGTGACCATACGGAAACAGCATATTCCAAATGTGGACGAACTAACGATTTATAGAGCTTGTTAATGAGTGATGGACTTTTGAAATCAAAAGATTGCGCAATCAGTCCTAGAATCTTATTTGCTTTCTCAGAGTCTGAAATACACTGCTTAGATTATTTGAGGTCGTTACAGATAATTACGCCGAGATCTTTTTCACTATCCACTTCTGTTAACGAATTTCCAAATAACTTGTAATCGTACTTACTGTTATTTTTACCTATGTGCATTGCCTTGCATTTACTTGTGTTAAATTTCATTAGCCACTTTTCAGACCATTGCTGTAATTTATCTAAATCTTCTTGAATATCTAATTGGTTTGAGTGATCATTTGCCACTCTGCACAGTTTTGTATCATTAAGGGAGAGCGACTGGAGGAAGTGGATAGTTTTAGATACTTGGGTGCAAATGTGGCAGGAAAGGGTGGAGTGGAGGTGGAGGTAGAATGTAGATTGAGAGAAGGGAGTAAATGCCTTGGTGGATTAAAAAGTGTAATGAGGAATAGACATTTGGGAATGGATGCTAAGAAGAGACTGTATGAATGAGTGATTGTGCTGACAGCACTGTATGGGGCAGAAACATGGAACATAAGAGAGGAGGATTTTGAATGTGTTTGAGATGAGGTGTCTGAGAAGTATGATGGGGGTTACTAGGCTGAATAGAGTGAGAAATGAGAGGGTAAGGAGGAGAACAGGGGTGGTAAGGGAGCTGGGAGGTAGGGTTGATGAAAGAGTATTAGGATGGTTTGGACACATGGAGAGAATGAGTGAAGAAAGACTAGTAAAAGAGGTATGGAAGGCAGATGTGGAGGTAGTGAACATGAGGGGGCATCCTAGGATGAGATGGATGGATGGGGTGAAAGGGGCTTTAGGGAAGAGGGAGTGTCTGTTGAGGAAGAACGGGAGAGGACAGAAGACGGGAGTGAATGGAGAATTGTTGTGTATGGATGATGCTGTGATGCATGAGGTGGAATGGGTGGGGGGATGGGGGGTGAGTTAGTATGTGTGACAAAAATTTGATGCAGCCCGAAGGGATTTCTCCCCGTCTTCTTCTCAGCATGGGGGGACGGAGAGGGAGGTGTTTGCCGATTTAATGAAGTGGCCTTGCTGTGGATGTGCTGTGTCTTGCGACATTGCCTCTGACCCAGGGCAGTGGACAAGGTGCAGGGATGATCCGTCATGTAGGAGGTGCTAACATAAGGGGAGGGTGGAGTGTATTTAGGGATGGAGTGGGTGGTAATGGTTTGATGCCTTTTTCTTTTTGGCTACCTCCCTTGTAAGGAGGAAAAAGCCTTGGTATATGTATGTATGCATTGTGTTAAGTTGTATTCAATGGTCATATCCAGTAGAATGTTGCTCCAAAGTTCTTCTCCCCCTTTTACTATCATTTCTTCCCAGATTATATACTTTGCATTAAAATTGCCCATGATTACTATGTTACCACCCTCTTTCAGTAACTCATTTAGCATATTCATTGTGTCTTCCAATAATTTAGAATGATCGCTATCAGACCAAGCCTGTGTACATAAACTGCTAAAAATTTTCTGCTTTTCATCTTTTTGTTTACAATTTGAATCATAATTAATGTACATTACCTTTGCCTTCATTAATCTTTGTCACATTTAGACCCTTTTTGGTCAATATCATGACGTCTTCCTGCCTGCCTGTTCTATTTTTTGCCCAGTGGTTGTATAGACCTTGTCCCACTATACTTGTTGATAGAGGTCCTTTCAGTTTTGTCTCCACAGTTCCCATAATGTCAGGTTTCTCTATTTCTAGATAGTCATTTAGTTCATTAATTCCAGAGATCATGCCATCAATATGTGTGTATGCCACTTTTAGTTTCATATTTTCTTCTCTATTTGGGTTTAAGTTTCCATTTTTTTGATGTACCATTTTTTCAGTTAAGTCCAGTAATCTCCAATTTTTTTTTTTTTTTTTCCGTCTGTTCTTTTCTCATTTCTATCATTGGCTTCAATTCTGAGAGCTTTGTCTTTCTCTTTTTCCTCATCACTCATTTCCTTTTTTATTCATATATGTTTGAATTTCTCGCTGTTTGCCAATTTAACCGCTTTCAATAATACCTCCTCAGCTATCATTTGAGTTCTTAGTTTTATTTTCAGAGTTCTATGTTGTTTATCTTTTGAATATTTGCCTATCCTGTGGATCTTGTCAATTTCCTTATCAAAAGTTTGCCCATTGTCCTGTGTTTCTTTCAAAATTTCCTTAGCTATTTCCTTCTCCTTTTCTCCTTGGTATTTATATATGTTTTTCTTGGATACCATGGACCACAATGCACTTACCTTTGTCAAGTGTATTTCTCACCCAATTTTCCTTTTCTTTAATTACTTTCATAACTGTTGCTTTTGTATCTTCCTCCATTTGCTTTTGTACTATTTCTCTAAAATGTATTTTTTAATTTTCCTGTTTGTTTTTCCATTGAGGAGGTGAGGAGGAGAACGGGTGGAAAGGGAACTGGGAGATAGGGTTGATGAAAGAGTATTAGGATGGTTAGGACACATGGAAAGAATGAGTGAAGAAAGATTAGTAAAAGAAGTGTGGAAGGCGGAGGTGGAAGGAGTGAATATGAGGGTGCGTCCTAGGATGAGATGGAAGGATGGGGTGAAACAGTGGCGTAGCTAAGGGGGGGCGGTAGGGGCGGCATTTTTGGTCCTTGTATGATTGATATAAAATTACGTTAATCAGTCTATCATAGATGTCAGTTTTTTCTATGTTATTGAGCATAATAAAGCGTGACAGTTTAAAGGATATATTAACATCAACTGTCAATCAAACACACACACACATATATATATATCCTTTAAGAAGTTAATGTGCATTTGTAATATTGAATTATTGAATTCCTTGTGAGAAGGGGCGGCAAACATGAGAGCAGCCCCGGGCGGCAAAAACACTAGCTACGCCACTGGGGTGAAAGGGGCTTAACAAAAGAGAGGAATGTCTGTAGAGGAAGGATGGGAGAGGACAGAAGATATGGGTGAATGGAGAAGGGTTGTGTATAGATGAGGCTGTGATGCATGAGGGGGAGTGGGTGGGGGATGGGGGGTGAGGAAGTATGTATGAGAACAAATTTGACACATCCTGAAAGGATTTCTCCCCATCTTCTCCTTTCCTGTATGAGGGGACGGAGAGGGGGTGTCGCCGAAATTGTGAAGTGGCCTTGCTGTGTCTTGCGACACTGCTTCTGACCCAGGGCAGTGGACAGGATGCAGGGATGACCCGTCATCCAGGAGGTGCCAAGATAGGAGGGTGGAAGGGAGTGGAATATATGGGAAATGAAATGGGTGGGAGTGATTTCTATCCCTTTTTTTCTTTTTGGCTACCCCCTGTGTAAGGGGGAAAAAGCCTTTGGTATATGTATGTGTTTCCATTGATTTTTTTATTTCAATGAGGTCTGTTTCTTTAATTGACTCTTCCACCTTCCCGGTCACTACCTATAATTACTCTTTGACCTCCTTTTTCAGTTCTTCATTTTTATTTTTGTCCTCATTTTTCATTCATTTTCTCTTTTGAGGACATAAATTTCGCTCTTTAGGCCACTTAATTATCTAATTGTTTGCTCATTACTCTTACGGAAAGTAATCGATTCCCTAAGTACAGCTTGGTAGTCCAAAATTTATATCTATGATTTCTTCCAATAATTCGTTTACTTCACGATTTCTTAATGCATTACTACAGGGTGCGAGTGCTATTTGAGGACATCTTTAGTATGTTAAATAAACAACAATATCTTGGCAAACAATGTATATACAGCCAGTCCTCATTTAACGACGGAGTATCGTTCAGAAGACCCCGTTGTTAAGCAATTTCGTCTCTAAACGAGGATCCATTGAGAGACATACATGTATGAGCATATAAACAAAGATTCGGAAGTAGGCAAAGTGACAAAGTGCTACATGCTAGGTTATTTTATTCAGGGAATGTATATTAATACATTTTGTATGTTTACTTACTGTCCATCTTACTGTGGTTGTAGGTGCAGGGATACTCGAGGGGACCACATCAATCATTTATTAGGTTTAACGTCTAATATACATGGGCACGTCGTGTGCCTACAAGTGCAATGAAAGAACTAACTGGGTGTCACTTCTATGCAGTGAGATTATACAGCTAAGGCCGCTTTCACACGAGTGTTTCCATACGCGCGTTCGGGTATGCCGCGTTTTAACTTTCAATGGAGTTCAATGGGACCTTTCACACGACGCGGTTTGCGGACATGCAACGCAGCACAAACGTAGTGCCAGCAAGAATGCATCCGTTTTTCCTGACGCACACGTCCTTGCTGGCTACTAGTGGCCATGAGAGCTTTTACCCGAACGTTCTAGAACGCGCGCACACAGGTCCCACTGCCATATCAGTCATCGCTTCCAGCTGGGTGATCTAAGTTTCACATCCCGTTCTGGTGTGTAGTTCATTCGAGTATGATATAACAGTCATGATTTATAGGAAATATGCATAGATATTTGAGCACAGTTGATATACAGGTAGTCGTCAACTTACGACCGAGTTCGGTCCCGACAGACAGGTCGTAAGTCGGTCTATATATATATACAGTATATATTACCCTTTATATAATATATATATATATAAATATATATATATATATGAACTATGTTGTATAGTATTTTTAACCTTTTTATAATTTCTTCTGATTTTCTTTGGGAAACGTAGCCTAGGCCTAAGCATATTGAATAAAATCCTATCATCTTTGACCGATGATATTTAATACTGTATTTGTTAACCTTTGTATTATTTTACCATCAGACTTTCTTTAGGAAAAGTATGCATACTGAATAAAATCTTATTATCTTTGAGCTACATTGTTTAGTATTCATTAACTTTTTATCATTTTCGTAAGGAAACGTAGCCTAGGCCTACGCATACTGAATAAAGTCCTGTCATCTTTGACCTACAAATCCTTTTTTGTTGGTTACATTAAAATCATTGTAAAGCAAAATTAGGAGAAAAAAAAATCGAAACACATTCTTTTCGTTTACGTACTGTACCGAAAATATTGTTATCGACAACAGACTAGGCATAAACAAAGTTTACTGTTACATTTTATTAATCGCAAAACATAAAAATACAAAATGCTGTACCGAACATTTTGTCATCGACAACAGACTAGGCATAAAAAAATACTGTTACATTTTATTAATTGCAAAACATAATACAAAATGTAAGGCAAAATTAGGATTTTTTTTATATTTCAACAAAACACATTCTTTTCGTTTAAGTACTGTACCGAACATATTGTTATCGACAACAAACTAGCCTAGGCATAAAAAGTTTGTTATATTTTATTAATTGCAAAACATACAAAAATACAAAATGCAATGCAAAATTAGGAAACATTTTACTTCAAACAAACAAAATGAAAGAATATTTAGCTGGCTGGGATGCTGACGCTGCGGCAGCCTGCCAAAACTATCGTACTCGCGTCTCGCAGCGTGCGTAGTAATGTACTGCACTGCCAGGCATAACATTGCAATCCTATTACTCTATTAAATGTTAGATATTATTGCACCATCTCGTGGTCGTAAAGTCGATCAGTCATAAGTCGCATAGGTTGTAAGTCGACGACTACCTGTACATGTATGCATACATCATATAGCCTGCTAATATTAATTAATGAAGAACATTTTCAGACTGTTAACTAGAAATCACTAAAAACTTGAGGAGCAAATTAAAGTATAGACATGCTAGCAGCATGTTATGGTTACAACTGATGAGTAGCGATCGCATGTGTTTCGGTAGGCGTGAAGATTCGAATGCAGTAAAAGAATATTTTTGACAATTTTTTACCTCTCTCTCTCTCTCTCTCTCTCTCTCTCTCTCTCTCCGCTAAAAGAGAGCGTTGTTAAGCGAGGACTGGCTGCATTTGATTCAAAATGACACAAATATCCTTCATGATACTTTATCTAATTATTCTATGAAACCACCTTTGCCTTCAATGACTGCTTCTATTTGGGCTCGAAACCATTCACAAACTGCAATTAAATGGTCCCTATTCATTTTGGACATCACCTGGACAATGGTGGCTTTCAGTGCAGCTATGGTACTATGAGGATGTCAATTGGTCTCCCTTTAAACGACGCTCCACATGTAATAGTCCATAGGATTTAAATCTGGCGAGTTAGGGGGCCACATATTGGGGGACATACTTTGCGCGGAATGACCTACCGGCTGCAGCTCTTGGCCTTCAAGCCAGAAATTTCATAAATCAACCATAGCTTACTTTATTTATCCAGGTCTGAACAACCATTTTAAGAACATTAATGTATCCAGCATCATTGACCCTAAGACCTTGTTGGAAAATGTAAGGTGGCATGACATGACCTTTACTTCTCACAGCTCCTAAAACCATCACAGTAGCCGGATATTTGGTGTGGATCACCCTGGGTACTTCAGAAGGAGATGCACATAGTCACATGTCATTCCGTCTGTTTATTTTCTGATCTTGGTCAGTGTTTTTCGTCAGAGAAAAACCAAAGCATGTCATGTTCGTGGGGATTTTTCACTTTGTTCAGCAACCGTTTTGAACGCATTAGACGGTTTTCCTGTGTCTTCGCTAATATGAATTAGCCTTTCCTCATTACATAAGACTTATATCGAATATCCTGATGTACCACGGTTCTGATAGTTCACTCTGATACCTGGAGTTCTTTGGCAATGGACCTCATTGATCTTCCGGGGTTCTCATCGATGATGTTTTAAACATTTCGTATAAATTCTGGTGTTCTCATGGTATCAGAGCGCTGTGAATGCTTTTTTCTTTTTGCTACAGGGGAAACCTTGCCATCACATCCCTCTAGCTCCAACCGAACCTTATGAACAAATGATCAGAGGAGAAGATTAGAATTGGGTAGTTCATTGGAGATTGCGTAATAATTCCTCATTCTCTGTCAGTGACGATGGGTACTTTCGATGTTTTCAATTGAGGTATTCTGTGCCTGAGGATTCTGAGGATGTCTTCATGGAGTGACTGGTATTTTCGTTGATGAAGCTTGAATGCAAGTGGGATACAAGGAGTCTTTGAACATATGCTGAAAGATGACAGGTATGACATAAGTCACCAATATTGAAAGTGGTGTCATATGAGAGTATTAAGGTGTCACTCTCAGATCTAGTTTGAAGCAAACTGTTGAATTAATTCAGGATTTCTCTCAACCCTAGGGAACAGGTGAGTTCTGGGAAGCTATATCAGGGACGAAGTCCTGCAGATCATGTGCAACAAGGTAGAGGTTATAGATATCATTACATGATAATAGTTTGGTCTGTTGGTCATGGTGGTTTTTATTCTGGACTTGTTTCAGGTTTCTTGGTCTTAGTAGAGGATACAGTTCAGGTTCACAAGGGGCTGTTGCGAGGTCTTGATAAGTGGTGGACGAGCTGTTTTTGGTGCTTTCTGATATGTTTTTGAGATCAGTGGGACATGTTATGATATGTTCTTTGTCGTCAGTTTTGGTGTTTACGTGAAGAGTTGGTACACATTCTGACTCGTCTCCTAGGTATATCTTGCATATATTTTATTAGTCCGGAACAGAAGAGAAGAACGAGAAGAGTAAATGGAAGCCCTCTATCGTTGACAACCCCTCCTCCCATAAATAATGCAGTATTTGCCATCGTAACTGCCAGTACAATAAAATAATTTCTATACATCTACTAGAAAACCACTGCAAATTTCTATTCCTTTGTATGGAGGTGGTCCTATTTCTGAACCACCACAAGGTCTCCAGCTGGCATTATCCCTTGAACACCACATGAAGTCATCACTCCAACTGCGCATAGTCCATTCTTGCACTCAACGCCTCCGTTCTTTCGGCATCGCCGCCGCTATAGAGGCCTTACACGTGACGTCACCAAACCGGAAACCGGCCATATTGGAGGCATTGGCATGTAAACAAACGTGCTTGCCTGACCTGTTTAACGTGCTCACCTGTCATTTATTCATTGTGTCTTTCGCGATAAATTTAAATAACAATGGTGAATTACTGTAGAGTTGTGGGATGCCATAATAGGTCAAATAGAGAGAAAGAACTGCAGGTTTACAGACTCCCTAAAGTTATTAAAAATCAAGGTTTGGAATGGGAAAAGCTTTGTGAAGAACGATGACACTTATGGTTGGCGAGCTTACAAACTTTGATGGAAAGAATTTGGACAATATTAGAATCTGTTCATCTCACTTTATTCCTGGTTAGTAGGCCCAGGTCTATTTTTATAATGAGTTCATAACTTATAAATTAGCTTTGAAATGTGATCAGGCTATGTCCTGTTAATTAAAACATGTCCGGGCAATAAATATGGTGTAGGGCCTAGATGGCACTGAATCTGAACAACAGTGGAGGACAGGCAATTAATACTAGCCAAGGTTATATATAGATAATTATATAACCTTGATACTAGGCCTAGGCAGTAGGTACACTAAAATCTAGTTCTTTATGTCTGCTGCTGCTAATATTCAAACCTGACATTTTTTTCAGTTTCATCTTTCTTTTTTTTTTTCTTTCTTTTTTTTTATACTATGCCTGACCCATATTTTATCAGAAAGCACAAAGGAACAACAAATATTTTGCATTAACAGGGTACATAGACATGAGTAAGTTTGACATATTAATCTAAAAATAAGATAAGTCCAGTAAATAAAAAATTAAATTAAGAATAATTCATACAGGCAGTAAAAGAGCCCACAAGATATGGAAACTTACTCGATTTATTGATCACTATCCGCGAAAGCATGGCAACTGATGTAGAAGTCGGTGAATCTGTTGCAAATAGCGATCACAACTTAGTCAGATTCAAACTCCTAAACAATTTTAGAATAGATACTTGTGCTTCTAAAATACCCGATTTCAGTAAAGCTCAGTTCATAGAACTACGTCAGGAGCTTCAGCTTACAGATTGGGAGGAAAAATTAAACGAAAGGCCTGTAGATCAGATGTGGGAAATATTTCAAAATACGCTCACTAAGATGATTCAAACTTACATTCCTTTTAAGGACAGACGTCCCCCAAATCAGGCTCGCCCAAAAGTGCTCGACAAAGAAACTGAAAAAAAGTATTGCAAAAAAGAGACAGGCTTATAAGAAAATATAAGTGCTCGGTGCACCTAACGACTATGAAAGTTATGTATCAATACAGAGAGATTTAAAAAAGACAATAAGAAAAAGAAAACGACAATACGAAATGAACATCGCTGAGAAATCCAAAGAGAATCCCAAAGAATTCTATAGTTACATTAGAGATAAAAAGGTTGTTAGGAATCACATTGGTCCACTATTATCTGCTAACGATCAGCTCAAATGAAGGAATGTGTAATATTTTATACAATTATTTTAGCTCAGTATTCGTAAACGAAACACCTCAAAGTGAACTCCAAACTGAAACCTGTGAAAAGTCTAGGGTAAACTTACTCTACGGCAAATGTAACCAAATAAAAAAATAAAAGGTGCATAGAGAAACTCAAGTTAATAAAACACCAGGCCTGACGGTTGGCATCCAAAAATCTTAAAGGAAATGAAAAATGAGATTGTTGTTCCATTAGCAATTATTTTCAAGAAATCCATCATATCCGGAGATGTCCCAAGAGAATGGAAGCTAGCTAACGTTACTCCCATATTAAAAAAAAAGTTGAAAAAAGAAACCAAATAACTATAGGCCTATAAGTTTGACTTCGATCGTAGGAAAAAATAATGGAAACTATCATCAGAGATGCTATCGAATATCATTTAGAAAGTAACCGTTTGATAAATGATAGCCAACATGGTTTCAGACGGAAACGTTCTTGCGTGACTAACTTACTCGAATTTCTACAACACAGTTTGTCTCGAATTATGACAAAAGAAACAATATAGATTTAATATATCTAGACTTTGCAAAAGCTTTTGATACCGTCCCACACGAAAGACTACTTACTAAATTAGCTTTGCATGGAATAAGTGGTAGCCTATTAGGTTGGACTAGTAATTGGTTGAAAGGTCGAAAACAGAGAGTTGTTTTAAATGGAAAAACTTCTGGATGGAAAAGTGTTGCAAGTGGAGTTCCTCAGGGTTCCGTTCTTGGGCCACTTCTATTCATAGTATATATAAATGATATAGACCATGGACTAAAATCTACTGTTTCCAAATTTGCTGATGATACAAAACTGTGCGGAGTGGCAAATGATCACTCAAACCAATTAGATATTCAAGAAGATTTAGATCAATTACAGCAATGGTCTGAAAAGTGGCTAATGAAATTTAACACAAGTAAATGCAAGGCAATGCACATAGGTAAAAATAAACAGCAAGTACGATTACAAGTTATTTGGAAATTCGTTAACAAAAGTGGGATAGTGAAAAAGATCTCGGCGTAATTATCAGTAACGACCTCAAATCATCCAAGCAGTGTATTTCAGCCTCTGAGAAAGCAAATAAGATTCTGGGATTGATTGCGCGATCTTTTGATTTCAAAAGTCCATCACTCATTAACAAGCTATATAAATCGTTAGTTCGTCCACATTTGGAATATGCTGTTTCCGTATGGTCACCGAATCTCATTAAAGACATTGACAGACTGGATAAAAAGTACAACGGCGAGACACAAAACTGATTCCAAATATCAAAAATAAATCATACGAAAATCGACTTAAGCACATGAATCTGTTTTCCCTAAAAAAGCGTAGACTCAGAGGTGACTTGATACAGGTCTTTAAGATTTTAAAGGGAATTGACAACATCAAAAGTGACCAAATTTTCACATTGAATGAGAATCAGACAAGAAACAATGGTCTCAAACTGTCCGGAAATAGATTCAATTTGGAAGTAGGTAGAAACAACTTTGCCAACCGTGTAGTTAATGAATGGAATAAACTTCCTGCACAGGTAGTGCAATGTAGTTCAGTTCGAAGCTTTAAGAATCATTTAGATAAATACCTAAGTAAGATGCTGTAATTATTATAATTTATGTTATATTATTTGTTTTTGTTTTGTTATAATTTGTCTGTCTGATTTTCATTTATTATTAGTTATATGTCAATTTATTATCATTTACTATTTACCTGTTTGTTTGTTATTCAACTATACCAATGCATTTATTTATGTATTTTAATTGTTATTTACATTGTTATAGTTTTAATTTATTATAATTTTTTTTTTTTTTTTTTTTTTTTGCATCCGACCTAGATATGGATCAAAAGGTCTCCTGTCGGCATGCTTTGCCTTTGTAATCCTTTGTAAGTTTTCTAATAAACAAATTTTGTTGAAGATTATGCTGTGTTCTGCATTGATAATTTTCTTGGGGAAACTTTCTAAAGATCTCACTAATTGCTGTGTAGCAGGGTCTAAACTCTGTAGAACTCGTGCATAGGTGGACATATTCTCTGATCCGGATTTTGGCTCAACTGAGCCTTCTTCAGGGAGTGTGTCAAATGTCATCAAAGTGCAATATTTGACCACGCGAAATTATAAGACTAGGGGAGATCACATGATAGTTTGAAAATTATGCATAAATTATCTCCTCATACTTCTGGCCTACCCTGTGTTCTCATACTGGGTAGCACTAATAAATCAAGTGCCTGTATGTTAAAGTTAGGGTTTTTATCCTTGATATAAAGGGCCTCTATTATCATTAACTTTCTCGGGTCCATGCAGGTTTCCAAGATTTTCGTGTTCTGTTCTAATTCTTCACATGTAATAATGCCATCAGGTGGAGCACTAATATGTGGAACTGTTGTACTGATAAAAAAACAGTTTTTTCATATTTTACATTCTCATGAAGCTGTTTCAATTGTTCAAGAAATATATCCTTTGCATCTTTCTCATGCTCACATCCCCACTGTGTAGCTTTGGAAAAGAATCTACAGCTTTCAGGATAGCTTATTCTTTTTATAAGGCTCTGTGATGGAGAAGTAGGATCAGTCACACATACACTTTTCATTTCAGAAGCTGTTATTCTCCCACTTCGAAATCTAAACCACAGTTTAGAACTAGCCTGTTCTCGAGTTTCTCTCTCAACAGCTGTTGCTTGGTTCTCAGTCATTGTCAAGTTAATACTTCTGCACTTTTTAAAAGCTCATCATATGGCAGTTGAATTGCTGATTCTTCTCTGTTCTGTTAGAACAGTGGGGAAATCTAAACTAACTGATTTTGGAGGAAACTGTTCACAGTATGGTTCACATAAAGATAACAGTGCTGGTTTCATGCTTGTGCAAGACAATGGTTTAAAAAAATTATTGTCGGGGAAAAGCTACCCCTTTAAAATTTTGGAAGTACTTAGAAATTGATTCATCATCCAGCTCTAATATTTTCAATTTACTATTGTAATAATTAAAATTAATTATAAAGAAATCCATAAAAGAAACTGTATTCGTTAACAAACATGTAAAAAAAAAAAAGGTTACTATGTAAAAAATTAAGTCATAATCTCGCTATCGGACAAGAGGGGATAAAGAACGACCCCTTAGTTTTGATCACGCCAACGTGGCATATTAGAGAAAGCCACATAGACTCGCCAAGACAGCCAACCGAGGCAAATCAGTCAGAAATTTTCCCTTATAAAAGGTAAGAGTTAAAGTCGGAATCATTAATTAACATTTAAAAACATTTTAATTGAGAAGCCCACGTCCGATAGGGAGAGGGGAAATGAGACGGAAGAGGGGAATGCAAATTACACGAATGCTGGCAATAGCTACCTTGCGTTGTTGCTACTTGTTTGGATAACCCTTTTCGTTCTCACAACTATGTTTCGTAACTAACTTTCATAAATTCTGTTGTATGAAAAGTAGATCCTTTTTGTGTATGAGGGTCACGACATGGCTTCTGTTTAGGGGGGTTACTCTAGCCTCACCTAACCTACCATGGCCTAGCATAAAATTAATTGTAAACATTAAGTAGGGTAATTTAAAGATTTCTGAAGAGGCGTATCCTATGTTATATTATAGGAAGAGGCATATCAACCTCATGTTACCTCTCTACAGTCTTGTAAGGATTTATTCTGCCTCCCGAATCTTTCAGATACCCTACTCCATTTTCCTATTGATGTAGTATTGTTGTTGTTGTCGTTCCCTAGACTGTCTGTCCGAGCAGTCCCGTCTCCCCAAGGAATGCCGTAGCCGAAACTGGGTTTTCCCACAAATCCTTTATAGAGCGTATGTTGTGTTGTTTGCGTGCATGATTGTGTATAATGCAGTCCTCCATTATGTGTTGTATGGTATGTGGTGAAGTGTTACATCCTGGGCAGCTGTTCACAATGCGGTCATCCAGCCTCTTCTGGTAGCTTAGAAGTGCTGGGTGGTGACCGCACCGCAGTCTGGCCAAGTGGACTCTGTCCTTTCGTGGGAGAGAGGATTCAGAAGGGTGGATATCAGGGGGTCTGGCATGCAGCAGTGTGTTGTCTTTCAGTGTGTTAATGGAGCGGTGAGTGATATGATTATGAATATGTTTCTGGAGGCTGGTATTTGGTGGTTGTGGAGGAAGAGAAGAGATTATCTGTGCGTGATAAAGGTCTTTGGGTGTTGTTTTAATGTTTCTTGGTGTGTGTGGGTGTTCTGCTATGTAGTGTAGCGGGTGCAATGTGTTTGTGGTGGCTGCGGCAAGTGTTTGTGTGCCTCTCATGTCGAGGTGGTCCTTGACTTTGAGAACTTTTGTTTCATGGTGTAAATGGTCTGTAGGTGTTGTATTTGTGCAGCCTGTAAATGTTTTTAGGGCTTTGTTTTGTATGATTTGAAGGGTGTTGTGGTGTGTCTCACTGAGATTAGGAGCCCATACAGGACTCGCATATTTCAACACTGAGTGTATGCATTGTTTGTATATTGTTATATTAGTTTCTTTGTTTTGTCCAAATGTTGTTCCAGTGATTGACTTAAGTGCGTTAAGTCTGGGTGTGCATTTGTTTTTTATGTTTGTGATGTGTTGTTTGAAAGACATGGATGTATCGTATGTTACACCAAGAATTTTCGGTGTGTTTGTGTGTGGTATTAGAGTGTTGTTGATGTAGAGATGAGGTATGTATTTGTGTTCTTTTGTCCAGTTTGTGAGAAGTGTTGCTGTAGATTTGGTTGGAGCTATTTTGAGTCTGTTTGTGATGAACCATGTGTTGAGTGTGTCAAGGTATGGCTGGATTATTTCTGCAGCTTTGTCTGTGTTACGATGTGTGCATGTGATTGTTATGTCATCTGCGTAGGAAGAGATTTGTATTTCTGAGGTGTCTGGCATGTCGTCTGGGGATTTTGTGGAGCATAATAGTATGAAGCGTTCTGTGTGGCGGTTGCATCTGGAGCAGTTGGAATATGTGGCCAGGCCTATTTTGTGTCGTTACTGTCTGTGGGTATTGACATTTAAACAGTTTATTTTTTTTTACTCTGTTTACTTTTATTACATATTACTCACACCTATCTCTTGCCTACTTCCCTCCCTGCTCAACAAACATTCCCTTTTCACTCTATTTGCTAGTCTTTCTCAATCATTTCCGTGTACACAAACCACCCCAATATTCTTTCATCTGCCAGCTCGCTTTCCAACCCCATTCCCTTCCTCACTTCTCATAGCTGATTTACTAATAGAGTGGTCAAGGAATGGAATAGACTTAGTAACCACGTAGGGAACACTGCATTTGATATATAGACAGATTAATATATCATTATTATTAGCGTTAGTATTTTCACCATTAATATTATCATTATCGTTAACATTACTATTGTCATTTTACTATAGCTTTCAAGATGTGAACAGTGCTCGACATTAGTTCTGCGCCGTCACAAGCCCTCAACGCCAATCACTACCAACCAGCGCGCCATAGAACCAGGAAGGAAAATAAAACCTAAACATAAGGAAACGTTCTTACATACATACATACATATACCAAGGCTTTTTCCCCCTTCCAAGGAAGGTAGCCAAAAAGGGAAAGGCATAAAAACACTCCCACCCATTTCATCCCCAAATACACTCCACACCCCTCCCACCCTCCCTCTCATCTGAGCACCTCCTGGATGACGGGTCATCCCTGCACCCTGCCCACCGCCCTGGGTCAGAAGCAGTGTCGCAAGACACAGCACATCCACAGCAAGGCCGCTTCATTTAATCGGCAACCCCCCCTCTCCGTCCCCCCTTGCATATAAGGAGAGGACGGGGAGAAATCCCTTTGGGCTGCGTCAAAATTTACTCACACATACTACCCCACCCCCCACCCCCCTGCCCATTCCTCCTCATGCAATCACAACATCATCCATATACAACCATTCTCCACTCACCTCTGTCTTCCGTCCTCTCCCTTCCTTCCTCAACAGACATTCCCCTCTTCCCCAAAGCCCCCTTCACCCCATCCATCCACCTCATCCTAGGAAACGTTCTTAAAAAGGCAAAAAGATACAGATGGAATCGTAAAGAATTTTTATATCTTTCACGTACATCAATTCCCGCCCACAGATAGAGCTGTTAAGAAAATAGCAATTACCAGCAAGATGTATATTCCAAAAAGGCTACAGTAAAAAACACAACCCTAACTGAAGGGTTTGAATAATACTTTGGAGCATTCAAACCCAATTACGTACATATACATACACTGTATACTTAATTACATATGTACACACGTGGGCATATACACACACATGCATGGATACATATATACTCGAAATAGAATCACTATTTCTTTTATAGATCACCACCACAATTCCTACAGTAACTGTTAATGTATGCAAATGTTCATGGCCTCACCTGTCGAAAACTGACTCTGTCAGTTTGTCAGTCTGAAGAGGATGCGCCATTTTCGCGAAACAAAAGAAGTGTCCAGAGGAATTTAAGGTACAGGAATGATCAACTACTTGAACTGTGTCGTCGAGGGCCTCGGCAAAGCTCTTCGGACAGTTTCGGAAACGTGCCGCGAAGCTTTGAGAGCTTTGTCCTGCTGCGGAAGAGGAACCAGCGAAGACCAGAAGCCATCGGTCGACTTCGAAGACCCTCTTCCCATTGACGACAATAAGCAGCAGGAGCCCAAAGACAACTACAAAGAACTCCAAGAACCCAAACAAGGGCAGAACCTTCTGGGTGAAGCGGAGATTCCTCACGAAAGTGAGAATATTTTGGGCCCACACGAAGACTCGTCCGAAGGAACTTCTTTCTCAAGGGCACAGGCATTGGACCTGGAGGCCACTCAAGAACTTCCAGTTCGTGACAAAGCGACCCTTCAGGAATCTGCAGTTCCCGATGCCGTGATAAGCGAGATCGGTGAACAAAAAGAACCCGACATCGTCGCTTGTGAGATCGATGTTTCTTCTCCTTTGTCTCTTTCCTTCCAGAGCGAACAAAAACACCAAACTTTGCGTCCAGAGGAAGATGAGACGAGAAACCTCAGCCACAAGGAGCATCGATCTCGAAGATACAAAATGGCTTTGGCTGAAGTAACGAAAGAGTTCGAGGGGGTACCGGTGACCAATTCTTTCCTCCAAAGACAGGCGAAGAAAGAAATGGCAGAATCCTGTCAAAGAAAGCCCCACAGGAAGGCAAACCAACGAGGACAGCCAATCCAGAAGCCTGATCTTACAAGAAACAACCGGACCATTTGTAATAAACAAAACAATTACCAAACAATGCAATACCAACCACGTTACCAAGGCAATACTCATCGACAATACCAAGCCAACTGGTGCAATGGTACTTGCCCTAACTATCATACCAGACGAGGCCAGGTGTCAAAGAACACCAGACTAATGGTACACAATGTGGCAGCAAAACCGACAAACAAAAAACAAACAAACGCCTATTACTACAGTTACCCTAGTTACTATGCCCAAGGTATTCAGGAACACTACCAGAGTAACCATTGCTATTGGTGTCAAGATGGAAACCGATGCTTTCCAAATCACAATTCAAGGAATTATCCTGAAAATACCTACATCTCATGTCGGTACGCTCCAAAACAGCAAAATCACAAATTCTTCAATCAGAACATGAATTACTATCATTACTAATTGTACCATCAGTAAAACAGACGAAACTAACAGAAAATAAAGTGAAAGAATAAATCATAAACATAAATGCAACATAGAAGTAATAAGAATAAAGATATAGAGATAAAATTATAAAAATACTTCAACAAAATAAAAATTGTAGAAAGATAAACGACGAAGATAAAATAAAAAAGAAAAATAGAAAACAAATTTTGAAGAAAAATAGTTACAAAATACATAGAAACGTCTATATACATAAAAAAATATTTCTCTCTAAACCTTCCAACCTCCTACTCCGGAAATGAGTCATCACCGGAAACACTAACTCCCGGGGACACATCTGACTCAGATTCAGAGAATCTTTACGAAATATTACCAAGAGAATCTTTACGAAATAACGCTAGGAGAATCTTTACGAAATATTGCTAAGAGAATCTATATACATAAAAACGGAATTACGGAATTCTGACAAAAGAATCTTTACGAAATATTAATGAGAAAATATTTACGAAATATTGTCAAGAGAATCTTTACCAAATGTTAACAAGAGAATCTTACGAAATATTACCAAGAGAATCTTTACGAAATATTGCAAAGAGAATCTTTACGAAATATTGCCAAGAGAATCTCCACTCCACTAACTTAAAAAAATATTTCTCTCTAAACCTTCCAACCTCCTACGCAAGGCCCAACCCAGAAATGAGTCATCACCGGAAACACTAATATTACCATGGAAAAAGAAAGTGGTGCTAACAAGAAAAAGAGAATCTTTACGGAATTCTGACAAAAGAATCTTTACGAAATATTAATGAGAAAACATTCATGAAATATTGCCAAGAGAATCTTTACCAAATGTTAACAAGAGAATCTTTACAAAATATTACCAAGAGAATCTTTACGAAATATTGCTAAGAGAATCTTTACGAAATATTGCCAAGAGAATCTATATACATAAATAAAGTTTTTCAGTTTTGAAAATTTCCTGGCGTTTTTATGACCACCTTCCGAAATTTTATTGCCTCTATGATTGACCTAACGAGAAAGAGAAACAGAGAGAGACGAGGGGAGAATTTGACGACAACGTCAGTAGACTTTGACGACTCCTTCGGGAGATTTTGAAGACTCCTTCGCAAATAGGGGAAGAAGAACCTGATCAATCCATCGTGTGCATTCCAAGATAAATTTTCAGTAAGACAGAAGAAGAAGCCGTAGCCATGATTATGCCCGAAGAAATTTACACAGTGGATTATTCTAAAGACCTTTCACTGAGGGACATCGTTAGAAAGAGAAGGAAGATTTGAATTTCCACTTATGTGTCTAATGTATTTTTCATGTACAAAATCGTAGTAGGTCTAAATAAGATTATGGAATTTATTGTTACTCTTTTATTTTCCCATTTTGGTACATTAAAACTGCCCGTAGGGCAGGGCGCGAAGCGAAGCGAGCTACGCCGTAGGCCAAGCACACCTGGCGAAGCCAGGTCCGGGTGCTTGTTAAAGAAAAAAAAAAAAAATGGTAAAATAAAACTAAAGACATAATAGAAATAAAAATTTGATAAAAAAAAAAAATCCCCTCAGCTGAATAAAATACCCCAGTGACCCATGTAGGGAACTGCCCAATAAACAACACAGATGCTTAAGTATACTATAACATACCTCACATTTCTTTTGGTGTTATGATGGCTATTATTATTTATTACCTTATTACACACTATTATGACACCTGAGCATCATTCCAAGTTACCTCTGGTTATCCTGATCATGACTGAATTACATGTATTAATGTGATCATCACTTATCATCATCATATTGAACCTTTATTATTGTCATCATTAACAAATTTTCAAGCTTAATATGTCACATTCTCAAAATCATTCTGGACAGCACCATGCAAGTCTTACTTTTGACTTATGGATCATTGTTTCCAATACATTTGTCAGGATTAAAATACTGGTTATTGCTAGGGGCTTTACAAGCCGGGGACCAGCCTGTATTTTCTTCCAGGACCCAAGAGCTAAGAAGGGCACCACAGAAGCCATACATCTATCATCCCTCTAGAACAGTTTCTACTTCCCCCAATCCAACATACACTTTCATTTACATACAGAAACATCTCTATACTTATTACACCACAATTACTTTTTAATTAGTGTTGTAGGCCTACTGTATTTGTATAGACTAGACATTATACCCTCAAATTTGAGAAAAAACTTGGCCTGGCTCAGGGTCTTTTAAGATTTCTTGTACTGCCTTGCAAGAAACCCTTGGTATAATTAGGGAGATAGTGACAGCATATGCTGTCAGTCTGTCACTTTCTCGTTCTTAGCATTACCCAGGAGCACCACTAGAAGTAAAATAGCAATGGGTTTTCCTTCAATCTGATTTTGAATCTCAGACAGCTTTTCTCCCTCTTCTTTGGTAGGAGATAGAATGAGGAGCTGCTGTAAGACTTTGAAAAGGGATTCATAGTAGGAAATCTAACCCTATTTTAGACATGGTTGTTGTTGTTGTTCCCTAGACTGCCTGGCCAAGCAATCCCACCTCACTGAGGATCACCACAGCTGGAATGAGGATTTCCCCACAAGTCTTTTATAGTGTATATTGTGTTGTTGGCATGTGTGATTGTGTACAATGAACTCTTCCATAATATGTTGTATAGTGTGGAGTGAAGTGTTGCGATGCAGTCAGTCATTCAGCCTCTCCTAGTAGCTTACAAGGGCTGGATGGTGGCTCCACTGCAATCTGGCCAGGTGGTAATTTTGGGGGAGAGGGGATTCAGAGGGATGAATATCAGGGTCTCTGGCATGCAGCAATGTACTGTCTCTCAGTTTGTTAATGGAGCAGAGTGTGATTATGGATGTACTTCTGGTGGCTGAGGTTTGTGGAGGAAGAGGAGAGTATTTGTGTGGTTTTAATGTATCTTGTCATGTGTGGGCGTTCTGCTATATAGTGCAATGGGTATGCTGTTTGTGGAGGCTGCGGCAAGTGTCTGTTAGATGCTGCTATAAACAATTTCAGACCCATTTATGTTTGTATTTTCTATTTTCTTTTTTAAGCCATACTTGCATCCTGCTATTCAGAAAGTTATACACACACGCATACACATACATACATATACAGTATATAAACAGCTTTTCAAACCATAGCAAATGAATGTTGTTTCTATTATACATGCTTAAAGTACAAGGAGATCTGAAAAATAATGAGTAGATATAGTATTATATCTCAGACTACTCAGAGGGAGGAATTCAGTTTAGCCTCACCCGTCGCCCCCCAATTTTGATCCTGGATCCGCCACTGTCCTATTGAGACACACCCTATTCAAAGGCTAGAAAGCACTGGAGCTAATATATATGTTGCAGCTGAATGAAATCTCGTGACAATGGTCGTAACACAAAAATATAAGATACATTCAAATGATAAGGAAGGTGATGCAGCGCAACAGTACCGTGTCTAAACCTAAAAATAAATAACAATTGCTCTAATTCACTATATCTATTCTTCCTCTGTCGGACTATCCAAGACATGTCCAGGACAGCTGTTTCGTTTGAAATCTAAAATTTGCCTCTGTTGGAGACTGTCGTAGTCTCTTCGAGTCTTCTGGAGTCATCTGAAGTCTGTTGAAGTCAAGCTCTGTGGAATTCTACTGGAGGGGCAATATCAACTTCCTGTATTGTTAAGCTTTTCGAGCACTTATCGTGGCAAGTTCTCGGTTTCACAGAGTTGGATGATCGAAATGCTATCCACTTCACCAACGAGCCGTGTGTGTGTGTGTGCGTATGTGTGTGTGCATGTATGTTTTTCTGTGTGTTTGTCCTTACTGCCACTTCCATGTCTATCACCACTACCACCATTACCACCACCCCTGCCTCCACTACCACCACTGCCATCACCACTTGGTGAAAACCGTATGGTTAATATTCTTTGTTTCATCAGGATCCGTTCGCCATGGCAGTAGTGGATAACGTTCCTCAATCATGACGTGAAAACGGGCTCACAGCGTTTGAACAGAGTATTCGTCTCGTTCAAGGCAAGATCTAAGGATATAAGGTCTAACCACTTCCGACCGAATTTTGAGGGAGTTGGCGCAGCGGGCCCGTGAACGTCACCTGGCTGTTCAAAGTGGGGTTCACGGGTCCTATAGCTGTCAGTTGAAGCTGGTGCATCGTTCAAGAATGTCGTTGCCTTCGCTCGCACCGCTCCACACAATTAGTTATATTCTGACAAATATTATATAGAATATATATGTAAATATGTATAAAATATTATAGTTCCTGTCTATATATATGAATATATAGTATGATATATAATATATATATATATAATATAAAATATAGTTCTTGTCTTCCTTGGCGTTTCACAGTTTTCTTCAGTGTTTCACAAAGAGAAAACGGACCCAGCCTAATGACGTCAGAAGCTGCGCACAATAATTCAAATGGTCTGACCTGTATATTTAGACCTTGGTTCAAGGTGCGCGAGTTTCCACTACGTAACTGTAAGCCGTTACTGCCCCTATTGAGCAAAGGATTACAAAGGCGGACCATACTGACAGGAGACCTATTGGTCCATAACTAGGTCGGATGCGAATATGTAAGTATAAATGATAAAAAAAGATGAAATAAAATAAAAAAAATTAATAATAGAAATAATAGTAGATAATACATAGGTATAGTTAAATAATAAACAAACAAGCAAATAATAAATAATAAACTGACAGATAAATAATAATAAATGGAAATCAAGCAAATAATAATTAAAAAGACAAATAAAATTGCTGTCATTACAGCATCTTGCTTAAATGTTTATCTAAACGAATCTTAAAGCTTTGAAGTAAACTACATTGCACTACATCTGCAGGAAGTTTATTCCATTCATTAACTACACGGTTGGCGAAGCTGTTTCTACCCACTTTCAAATTAAATCTATTTCCTGACAGTTTTAGACCATTATTTCTTGTCGATTCTCATGCAGTGTAAGAATTTTGTCACTTTTGATGTTGTCAATCCCCTTTAGAATTTTAAATACCTGTATCAAGTCACGTCTATGTCTATGCTTTTTTTAGGGAAAACGGATTCGTATGTTTTAGTCGATTTTTGTAAGATTTATTTCTTATATTTGGAATCAGTTTTGTGGCTCGCCTTTGTACTTTTTTCAATCTGTCAATGTCTTTAATGAGACTCGGTGACCATGCAGAAAAAGCATATTCCAAATGTGGGCAAACTAACGATTTATATAGTTTGTTAATGAGAGGTGAACTTTTGAAGTCAAAAGATCGCGCAATTAGTCCTAGAATCTCATTTCTTTCTCAGAGGCTGAAATACACTGCTTAGACGATTTGAGATCGTTACTGATAATTACCCCTAGAGAATTCTCACTGTCCATTTTTGTTAACGAATTTCCAAATAACTTGTAATCGTGTTTACTGTTATTTTTACCCATGTGCATAACCTTGCATTAACTTGTGTTAAATTTCATAAGCCACTTTTCAGACCATTGCTGTAATTTATTTAAATCTTCTTGAATATCTAATTGATTTAAGTGATCATTTGCCATTCCGCACAATTTTGTATCATCAGCAAATTTGGAGACAATAGATTTTAGTCTGTGGTCTATATCACTTATATATACTATGAATAGAAGTGGCCCAAGGACGGAACCCTGAGGAACACCACTCATAACATTTTTCCATCTAGAAGTTTTTCCATTTAAAACGACTCTCTGTTTTCGATCATTCAACCAATTACTAGTCCAACTTAATAGGCTGCCACTTATTCCGTGTGAATCTAATTTAGTAAGTAGTCTTTCGTGTGGGACGGTATGAAAAGCTTTTGCAACGTCTAAATATATTAAATCTATATTGCTTCTTTTGTTATAACTCGAGATGACTTTGTGTTATAGAATTCGAGCAAATTAGTCACGCAAGAACGTTTCCGTCTAAATCCATATTGGCTATCATTTATCAAACAGTTACTTTCTAAATGATGTTCAACAGCATTTCTGATGATAGTTTCCATCATTTTTCCTACGATTGAAGTCAAGCTTAGGCTTGTAGTTTTTTTTTTTTTTGTCACCTTTTTTTGAATATTGGAGTGACGTTTGCTAGCTTCCATTCTCTTGGGACATCTCCGGATATGATGGATTTCTTGAAAATCATTTATAATGGAACAATCTCATTTTTCATTTCCTTTAAGATTCTTGGATGCCAACCGTCAGGCCCTGGTGTTTTATTAATTTTGAGTTTCTCTATACACCTTTTAATGTTTTTTTTTTTTATTTACCGTAGTAAGTTTACCCTAGATTTTTCACAGGTTTCAGTTTGAAGTTCACTTTGAGGTGTTTCGTTTACGAATACTGAGCTAAAATAGTTGTTTAAAATATTACACATTCCTTCGTTTGAATACTCAAGTTGACCGTCAGCAGATAATAGTGGGCCAATGTAATTCCTAATAACCTTTTTATCTCTAATGTAACTGTACAATTCTTTGAGATTCTCTTTGGATTTATCAGCGATATTCATTTCGTATTGTCGTTTTCGCTTTTTTATTGTCTTTTTTAAATCTCTCTGTATTACACACACATGCTTACTTCCAAATTCCATGTACAGCCGTGACTGACAGTTCATGAGCAGGCAGTGCGGGGAGCCACAGCCAATACAGGGCAGAGCGTTCGAGCAGAGCCCTTATATGCCTAAGTGCCGCCCCGGTGCAAAGTTCTTGGAGTAATCTTCTCTCTAATACAAATTTTGTTCATTTGGATAGCCGGTGACGTTCTGACGATTTGTGTAGCTGATCGCTGAAAATGCGGAATTTTTTTTTTTTATAATATTTGTTATCATTATTGTCAATAGAATAACATACACAGATAAATACATGCACACGTACGTGCGTACATATATGCACAAATACATTCACACATACATACATGCATACATATATACATGCATATATACATACATGCATACATACTCGTATATGCATATATACATGCATAATGTATAAACATATACACTATACATGCATGCAAAGTAGACCACTTGGAAAAAGAAACTAACGAAGCAGAGCGCTTTCGTATATTACTTCTTCAGTGCAAAAAGTACTGAAGGTATTTTTTGCACTGAAGATGTAATATACGAAAGCATTCTGCTTCGTTAGTTTCTTTTTCCAAGTGGTCTACTTTGCTTAAGTGAACACACGTACCCGTGTTCTTATTAGCATATATACATACATGCATATATACATACATATAAGCATACTTACACGCATGCATACATACATACACACATGCATGCATACATACATACACACAGACATTAATACATACATGTATGCATGCATGTATATATATATATATATATATATATATATATATATATATATATATATATATATATATATATATGAGTATATGAAAGCATGCAGACATATATGTATGTATACAAACATGCATATATACGTACATGCGTGCATATATGCATACATATGTTTACATTTACATATATGGATACATAGACATGTGTATGACTACATACATTCATAACTATATACATACATACATATATATATATATATATATATATATATATATATATACATATATATATATATACATATATATATATATATATATCTATATATATATATATATATTTATATTTATATATATATATATACATATATAACTATATATATATATATATATATATATATATATATACATATATATATATATATATGCACATTCACACATACAAACATATTGTACATACATACATTCATATATGCATACATGCAAACATCCAGACATTTATGCATATATGTTATCATGAATTCATGTGCACATGCGTCCATACAATAGCACATATATACATAGGTACATATTTGTATATATACCCATGTGAATGCCTACATACATTTATTTTTGCATACATACATGCTTACATATATATATACATGTACAAATATATGCATACACGTATACGTACATACACACACATACATGCATACAAGCGTATATGTATGTATACGTATTCACATATATGCATCATGTACATATGTATGTCTACATACATACATATATATACATATATACATACACACATTCATACATACACACACATAAGTACATGAATTCATACACTCACAGAAGTACTGTACATGCATACATACATTCATATATACACGTGTATTTGTAGACATATCCATAGTCATATATACGAACGCATACAAATGTGTATGCCCACATACAAGCATACGTATATAAATACATGTATAATTACACAATTGTGTATATACATACATGTGTACATATAGACATACAAACATACATTCACGTAACCATATACCCAAATATCCTTCATCCGAGACGTTTGTTTGTCAGTCGTAGATCTGTCATCTTCCCGAAGAACCTCGAGACCATTTGGGGGACTTTGGCGACAAGCGGACACTATTTGGCTAGACTCGGCCGCAGAGGACAGCCGACAACGAGACAAACATACAAAGGAATTTAGAACAGTATTGAAATGCAGTGATGAAAGACTGAGCTACCGACGGAATACAGGACATAGGCGATAACGGTAACGACGGCCGAAGAAGGACACAGCGGCCGAGCCTTTCTGGTCCTGGACGAAGAAAGGCGGAGAGCCTCCTTCGGCATAGAACACTGCGCAGCTTCTCGAAGAACTTGCGCGGCGGAGATCGGGAAAAGTGGTTGGCTTCGGTGGACGGGCCGACCGAAACAAAGTAAGTCGTTCCATTTTTTTTTTTTTTTTTTTTTTTTTTCAGCGGAGGACGGGACAAGTGGTTAGCTTTTGTGGGCCCGACCGAAGCAAATTTTTTTTTTTTTTTTTTTTTTTTTTTTCCGTCGGAGGGCGGGGACAAGTGATGGGCGGGCTAACCGAAACAAAGTAAGTCGTTCCATTTTTTTTTTTTTTTTTTTTTTTTTTTTTTTTTTTCCGTCGGAGGGCGGGGACAAGTGTTGGGCGGGCTAACCGAAACAGATTAATTCGTTCCATATATATATAGGACGCTTCGTCTCCTTGGTCCGTGCCTTCCATGAGGGCATGATGGAAAGAGTTCTCAATCAAGGTGGCATCTCGGAGCCGTTTGGCATCACCGGTGGCCTCAAGCAGGGCTGCATCCTGGCCCCAACACTGTTTTCCCTATCCACCGCCGCCATGAGATCCCCCAAGATGCACCAGCAGTTGACGTCCGCTACCGCCTGGACGGGGGGCTCTTCAAGCTCTCCAGACTACGCTCGACCACCAAGACGTCCATCATAAGTGCCAGGGAGCTGCAATGCGCGGACGACAATGCCACCCTAAATCGGTCCCCGGAACACCTAGAGCAGACAACAGACCTCTACGTAGACGCCTTCCAGCGCTTCGGGATGCAGGTCAATACAGAGAAGACAAAGCTCCTGACTCAACTACCTCCCAACCAGGCCACACTTGTAGCCAACGCACAGATCAGCGACCACCCAGTTGAGAGCGTGGACAACTTTACCTACCTAGGGAGCATCCTCTCAAGAACGGTCACGTGTGAAAAGGACATTGAAAACCGGATCAAAGCAGCCCACTCTGCCTATGGACGTCTTGCCCATCGCGTCTTCACCAACCACGGGCTCACCATGCACACTAAAATCATGGTGTTCCGGGCCGTGGTTCTCTCCACCCTGCTGTACGCGTGCGAAACCTGGGCCCTCTACAAACGCGACATTAAACGCCTTGAGAGTTTCTAACAGCCCAAGCTCCGGCATATCCTCCACATCCACTGGAAGGATTGTATCACCAACAACGAGGTCCTCTCTCGTGCGGCCCTCCCCAGTGTTGAGGCCACTATCCTCCAGCACCGCCTTCGCTGGGTGGGAAACGTCGCTCGGATGGAACCCTCTCGACTTCCTAAAATCATTCTCTTCGGAGAACTGGCCAACGGCAAAAGACCACGGGGAGCCCCTAAGCGCCGTTCAAGCTGGCACCCCCCCCCCCCCAACTGACTGGGAAGACATGGCTCAGGACCGGTTGGTGTGGAGACGAGCGGTCAAGAGTGGCGTGGAGACCTTCGAAACTCAACGGAGAGAACGGGATAAACAACGACGCGAAGAGAGGAAAGCGAAGGCGACGCAGCCCCAGCCTCCACCGACCCTTCCCTGCGATTCATGCTCGCGGCTTTTCCGGCAACGACTGTGGTTGCTCAGCCATATTAGACATCGACACGGAGGAACATCCTGAAGAGAAGGAAACGGGGGGTCCTCCCTTCCTCGGACAACGAGGGGATGCCGACGATTCGATGTATATATATATATATATATATATATATATATATATATATATATATATATATATATATATATATATATATATATATATATATATACATATATATATATATGTGTGTGTGTGTGTGTGTGGTGGAGGGTGGGGCAACTTTTTTTCGGCGGAAGGTGGGAAACGTGGTCACTGGTGGGTCGACCAATGGAAATTAATTCGTGCGATTCTTTTTTTTCTTTTCGGCGCAGGGCGGGAAACAGTCAGCTTTAGTAGGTGGGCCGACCGATGCTTTCTTCCTCTTCTTCTTCTTCACGGCGGAGGGCGGGAAAACGTGGTCTTTTTTTTGTGTGGGCGGGCCGACTATTTATCTTCTACATATTCATAAAACCCAGTGTATATCTGTATGTGTACTTTTTTTTTTTTTTTTTTTATTTTTTTTTTTTTTTTACTTTGCAACCAGTGCACCTACATGGACATGTTATACAATTTTGGATTCAGGGTGATGCTCATAGTTCAAAAAGTTATATTTTTGACAATATTTTTGGCAATACTGAATTAACTGAATAGGAATCATGAGTGGACAGAATATAACTTTTCAAGAGGATCCTTAAGAACCCCGGCTCCAAAGGACGAGCACTGTAAGGAACCCCGGTTTCTAAATTAGTTTTGAAATATCTATCAACAAAGTTCAAGGCTCTGTTGAAATTAGTCGGACTGCACCTTCTACAACGACACTTTCCTCATGGTCAGTCCTATGTTGGAGGCTCCAGGGTAAGAAATCCAAAGAATCTTTACCTCCTTACTCCCAACAAGAAAACAAATAAATGTTGTGTATCGTGCTGCATTACAGTGACTAGTACAATTCTTTTAGATGAGGTTTGGAACAAGTAGTTAGAATGGCGTTTGTGAATGGCTTCCCAGATCATGTATCCGCTTGGCTACAGGAAGTAGATGAAGCCGTGTCTGTGAGCATGGACTTGTTAGTAGTCCGTGCTAGACTTCTCACAAGGACACACAAGGGTAGCCCATTAGATGCAGCAGCGACAGAGAAATCAAAAGGCTTTGCACGAGACCGAGGATCGAGATGCCACTACAATGACTCACCCGGGAAGAGGGGGGACCTTCTGGATCAGAGTCCACCGGCCAACAGAAAAGGGAAAAAGGGGTAACCACAACGGATGGTGGAGACCACCTAGGATGCATTGTTATATGTGTGGGAGATTGTGGAGAGACTTAACCTATCTGTTACGAATGTAGAGAATCAGGACATATCGCTCGACAAAGCGAGCAGGGAAGCGAACAAGGGACGGCTGCTGTGCGAGCTGCCTACGAATCAATATAAGGGCACTCCCCAAGCGTATGCCAATTGTAGATGTCTAGCTGAGAGGAAGACGTGCAAGAGCACTAGTAGATTCCGGCTGTTCAACCACGATTGTAACGGCCGACCTGATTAAAGGATTCAAACAGGGAGATGTGGCCCTGATGACAGTTGACGGAAGGGAGACAAAGAAGTTAAATGACGGTGGAGGGCATTCCGATATGAGTCGGTCATAGAGGGAACTGAAGTGGTGCTGGGAATGGATGCAATTACATAGCTCGGAGAAGTCATGTTTGTCGCCGAACAAGAGGAATGGAATGATACGTGACTCGAGTACGAAATGGAGAAGGAGGAGCCATCAGAGGCCGAATATAGACATAGGAATGACAATGAGGGCCATGGAGGGCAGTGTTGCTACGAAGCTCGACTTAAACGAGAAGGCGGCACCTTGTACCACCGTCGGACGTATTGGAACACTTGGCTCGATTTGGATTGGTCTCAAAGGAGCCGGAACTGATGGAAGGAGGAACAGTGTTGGGACTGCGACTAAAGAGGGACGGGAGAGGAAACCTGATGTTCAGGAGAGGCAACGACAGCCGGATGTAACGGACGAGATGAGCTCTTCTCGCTGTGTAGCAAATTGGTTGGTCACCACCCGATCGCAGGTTGGCTTCGTGTGGGGCGTGCAGTTATATTAAGAAGCGGTCACAGAAACACGTGAAAATTAATTTGCGGAAAAACCACTGGTAAATGAGAAACGTAGTCCGAACGTTTTCATCTATCTAAGACATCTTCAGGTATTCCCTGAAGATGTCTTAAATAGACGAAAACGTTCGGACTACGTTTCTCATTTACCGGTGGCTTTTCTACACACAGACACACACACACATATATATATATATATATATATATATATATATATATATATATATATATATTGTCACGTTACCACCCCTAACCTTAAAGCAATTGGTTAGTAAATAAAGGATCTAGGAGGACAACAACAGATCTTGCCTCATCCCTCACAGGTGGAGTGACAATAACGGATATCAATTTCACTTCTTACTGCATAGTTCCCTCTCTAACAAGCATATCTCATCATCCCCTTCAGTTAGAAAAGAAATCCCTACTTCACATTATCATCATAAATGGAGGATATAGAAAGATAGTAGGTAATTATATCTAAACCTATATTGAATAAACCTAACAATATAGAATCAAATGTATATATTTGATTATTGCATCTCAGACTCAAGTATATAATATATTCTCAGTACATATGAGGTGTTTCATTATCTCACCTCTCCACTCATATAATGTATATACAAATTAAAGGCACCATTAATCGGTTTACATTCCATATATGATATTCATATTACATAACCTTCACATAGTCTCCTAACCAGGCTCTACTTCTACAAGCACTATGAATATTGGATTCTTAATAATATAATCACTTCATAAATGTTAATCCTTACAAATCATGCCTTTACAACATACCGTTTATATCCATTATTACTCTTCCTCTGTGCGTTTTATCACTATATATCCCCATATTTCTACTCCCATTTTATATTCTTTCAACCATATTATCTTCAAAAGACTTATATATCTAATTCAAACCACATACAGAAGAAGGAACAAGCAAGGAATTGCAATCGTTCCTTTTTCCCTTTTTTATCGACGACAGTTCCAATAATGTTTCAACTCTCCCCGCGATATAGTTAGTAGTGTAAAATATAAGTCATACATTGATCATACACCAAAAGCAATTACAATAAATATTTCTATGAATTCTTACATCACTAGAGCATCATAATCTCACAGGAATAAACATATCTTTCAAACATATTAAATTTTTGAATACTTAGATTTCAGCATGTGGATCTACGTCCATGAATGTAAACACATCAGAAATAGTGGTCAGCCTACAAAATTAGAGAAGGTAATAAACACCAGGGGTGACTATGGTAACAATATATATATAATATATATATATATCCTACCCGAGAGTTGACACCTTGACGTGGTGGATAGACTTGGGAATTTTAATTATTGCAAAAGCTATATCGATAAAGAAGAAATCTCTGTAGGGTCACCCATATCGAACAGGTTTTGTAAGAAAGATCAGACAAAGAGCAGATCACACACAGTCGCAGGACCCACTGCTGACTGGCACGTCCCTGATGGCGAACAGGGAAATTCCTCATAGATATATGGGGTACCGTCATGATGACGGCGTGGACCATTGGGCACCCTTTAGATGTATAGGGCTCCACCGAATTTAATGAATAAGGTGACATCAGAGAACTATCTCACCAGAAACCAGTTGGAAAGGAGGTGACATTACTGCCAAGAATCATTCATAACCAAATGAATTGCACAACCAAAAGAAACCCGGGCGTTCTTGTTGGATCGTTGTCTCCTAAAGGTCCAACCGCATTGCCTTGTGTGCTCACGGGCAGTGTACCATTGAATCTGAGTAAACACTGTCCAAGCAGATCTAGGTCATGGGAATCGGCAGAAAAAATAGAAAGTACAAAAACTATTAGAGAAAACAAATACTCCAAGCTACAAATTACCTAATTAAAAGAAGAAGGACCAGACAGATTAAAAGGAGGAGAGAAAAGAAAGAGAAACATGGATGAAAGAGAGGAAACTATCCGGAAAGAAAAAATTATTAAAGGGACCGAGCGCAGACATGCTTTAGGAAGACAGCAAACGATGTTCTTGAAATATAGAAATGGAGAGATAATTAAAAGCACAGACAAAATTATAAAAAGAGCAGAGGAATTTTACCAAGAGCATTATTTGTCGAAGAGCGTAGTTGAGTCAGTACATTCATCTGTAGACGTTAGTAGTGTACCAGAGATTACAAAGGAAGAAGTAGAATTTGCTCTAAGAAATACGAAACGAGTAAAAGCACCTGGGGAAGATGGTATATCGATAGATCTTTTAAAGACGCAGGGAAAGAAGTTCATACTAAGCTTAGTTGTACACCCAGTGCTTACGTCAAGAAAGCGCTCCTGAATCCTGGTGCAATGCTATAGATTTTGCTTCATAAAAAAGGAGACCAGAAGGACCTTAGTTACTACTGACCGATTAGCTTGCTATCAAATGTATATAAAGTATTCTCCAAGATCTTTACATATAAACTAAGTCAAGTTTTAGATGGAAACCAAGAGAATAGGCAGGCTTTAGAAGCGGATATTCGACTCTAGACCATTTGCAGGCGATGAACCAACTAATCGAGAAAACGACAGAATACAATATACCTCTTTATTTAACTTTTGTAGATTACGATAAGGCCTTTGACTCGGTAGAACAAATAGCAATACTAAACTCGCTACGCAAGGGTTCTAGAAAAGATTTATGCAGATGGTACCGCTGTAATTCGACTACATAAAGACGCAGAAAAAACCAAGATCGAGAAAGGAGTACGGCAAGGCGATGTAATTTCACCCAAATTGTTTACAGATTGCTTGGAAAAGATTTTCACAAGGTTGAGTTAGGAGGAGAAAGGTTTGAAGATTAATAGCGCATATTTGAACTACATAAGATTTGCGAATGTCATTATTCTTATTTGAGAAAGAGCAGAAGATTTGCAAGATATGCTGAGTGATCTGAACAAGGAAAGTCTCAAAATAGGTTTAAAAGTGAATAAGAGTAAAACCAATGTTTAACACGGAAGTTGAAAATAAAGATCAAAATCGATGGTGAGTTTTGAAGAAGGTGAAAAGTATAATTACGAGTATTAACGTCAGATGGTGAAAGTGACCAAAGATCGTGATAATGGAATAAAAAGATGTATTACAATTGGTTGGAAAGTGTTTGGTAAGTATGATAAAATCCTAAGAGGCTCTCTACCTTTATGTATGAAACGTAAAGTTTACAATCAATGCATTCTGCCAGCAATAATCTACAGGTGTGAAACTTGGAAACTGACGAAGGCGATGGAAACAAAACTAAGGTTGGCACAGAGGAGAATGGAGAGATCATTGATGGGAATAACGCTGAAAGACCATGAGCAAGTTGGGTGAGAGAGGAAGTGGAATTGGGCAGATAAGTTAGTGCGAACGTGTGTGTGTGTGTGTGTACTGAGTGGACGCCGCGAGATGGGAAGCGTGGAAGAGGGAGACCAGACAGAAGGTGGAGAGACGAGATTGAGAAGTATACAGGAGTGACGTGGCAGAGGATGGCGCGGTCGTGCGAATCATGGAATGCTATGAAATAGGCCTTTATTCAGCAGTGGACTCAGAATGATTGATTTGATCGATTATGTAGCAGCTCACGGTATGTCCCCACCTTGATACACACTGAAACATTGTCTTGTGTGACCTCACATATTCCTTTCTTGTCTATTACTTTTCTGTACATACGTCCCCACCTTTTATCATTCTGTATTCCTTGAAAATGTCTGAATAGACGAAAACGTTCGGATCATAGCGTCTTATTTCCCAAGTGGTTTCTGCGAACACATATGTATGTATATATACGAGTATATATATATATATATATATGGTGTGTGTGTTTGTGTGTGTATGTGTTCACGTGTGTTTGTGCAAATAAGTCTGTATGACTGTAGCCATTGTGTGTGTGTGTGTGTGTGTGTGTGTGAGAGAGAGAGAGAGAGAGATTACTTAGTATACATTCCCTAGGAAACAACCTTCAGATTCATGAGATTCACTTACCTTAGCAGGTATCTACATGTTGTACTGCCATGAAACAGCTCCTTGGGGACCTGTAAATTATGAGACAAAGTGAACTCTTACGGTTTTCCCTCATATTTGTGGCCGCCACCGAGTGGCTCGTGCACACAGTGCCCTTACTCATATATATATATATATATATATATATATTATATATATGTGTGTGTGTGTGTGTGAGTGAGTGAGTGTGTGTGTGTGTCTGTGTGTGTATGTGTGTGTGCGTGCGTGTGTGTGTATGTGTGTGCGTGCGTGTGTGTGTGTGTGTATCATGGCTATTTTATTGTATATGTCTAGTTACCTACCTAAAACATTAATTAGCTGCAACCCCCCACCCCACACACACACACACACACCTTCAACAACAATCAGTTAAAAATTGCAATCAGCGCTTGGAAAGTCAGTGTATATTCACGATGATGCTGTACAAGCGGTGTCTGCATATTATCCTGAGAATCGTAAGAAATATGGCAACATTAGTTCACCGTTTGGGCGGGTATCGTCATCGCCGACCTTTAGGCTCCAGAAATCTATGTGCCATCGCGGGAATCGAAACCTATCGGAGTATTACTTAAAAAAAAAAAAAATAATAATAATAATAATAATAGTAATAATAATGATAATGATAATAATAGTAAAATAGATAAATAGAAATTAGTAATAATAATAATAGTAATTGTGATAACAATGATGACAATGATAATAATGATCAAAACATTGATAATAGTAATAATAATAATAATTGGTCTTTGATTCTGCTTTTCATGTTTGTGACTCTTGGTCCAATCTTGGTCCAATCTTCCTGACTTATACAGTACATTTTTTTTTTTTTTTTTTCGGAAACTAATATTTTCGAGCTTGACATAGAAGACTTCCTTTTCAAACTGGTATACTGTGCAATTTGACCTCGATTGGGGTTGAGCTGGATTTGAGCTTAGGGTTGTCTAGCGTGTCCAAAGCGGTGGCAGAAGCAACAATGGGGTGTGGATATAATTGATCTACTTCATATCTTAAATAACCTACAATCAGGTGGGTTGAGAGTTATGGATCACTGAGGGTCACTAACAGTGTTGGGGTATCCATCAGTCTGTTGCCATTACATCTCTCTTGTAGAAGACCCGCGACCTCTAGGTCGGGAGTACAAGTCATTAAGAGGGAGGAGAAACATCGTGTCGTCTGCGGTCACGGTAAAAGCCGACAAGAGCTGTCAAGAGCCGACAACAGGCCTAAAAATGCCGACAAATGACTGTATTGCTAATGAAATAACTTGATGCAATTCTTTGTCTTATATTTTATTGCTGTACGAAGATTGGGCACATTTGAATGAACAGATCTTGTAATATATAAAGTGTAGTTTGCCGACAACACATTGGACTTGGCGGCAATATAGTCATTTGTGGGCATTTTTGGGCCTGTTGTCGGCTCTTGTCGGTCTGTTGACGGCTCTTGTCGGCTTTTACCACGACCCGTCGTCTGGGAAGTGTTAGTGTGGAGCAGAGTAGTATGAAGTGTTGTGTGTGGTAGTTGTATCTGGAGCAGTTGGAATATGTGGCCAGGCCTATTTTGTGTCGTTACTGTCTTTGGGTAATGACATTTAAACAGTTATTGTTTTTACTCTGTATATTTCTATTACATATTACTCACACCTATCTCTTGCCTACTCCCCTCCCTGCTCAACAGACATTCCCCTTTCACTCTATTTGCTAGTCTTTCTTCATTATTTCCGTGTACGCAAACCACCCCAATATTCTTTCATCTGCCAGCTCGCTTTCCAACCCCACTCCCTTACTCATTTTCCATAGCTGGTTTAATAATAGAGTGATCAAGGAATGGAATAGACTTAGTAACCACGTAGTGAACACTGCCTTTGATATATAGACAGATTAATATACCATTATTATTAGCGTTAGTATTTTCACCATTAATATTATCATTATTATTATCATTGTTATGATTATCATTATCGTTAACATTATTATTGTCATTTTACTAAAGCTTTCAAGATGTGAACAGGGCTCGACATTAGGTCTGCGCAGTCACAAGCCCTCAACGCTAATCACTACCATCCAGCGTGCCACAGAACCAGAAAGGAAAATAAAACCTAAACACAAGGAAACGTTCTTAAAGACAAAAAGATACAGATGGAATCGTAAAGAATTTTGATATCTTTCATGTACATCAATTCCCGCCCACAGATAGAGCTGTTAAGAAAATAGCAATGACCATTTAGAAAGGCAGCAAGATATATATTCCAAAAGACTACAGTAAAAAACACAACCCTACCTGAAGGGTATGAATAATACTTTGGAGTATTCAAACCCGAATACGTACATATACGTACACTGTATACTTAATTACATATGTACACACGTGGGCGTATACACACACATGCATGGATACATATATACTCGAAATAGAATCACTATTTCTTTAATAGATCACCACCACAATTCCTACGGTAACTGTTAATGTATGCAAATGTTCATGGCCTCACCTGTCAAAAACTGACCCTGTCAGTTTGTCAGTCTGAAGAGGAAGCGCCATTTTCGCGAAACAAAAGAAGTGTCCAGAGGATTTTAAGGTACAGCAATGATCAACTACTTGAACTGTGTCGTCGAGGGCCTCGGCAAAGCTCTTCGGGCCGTTTCGAAAACGTGCCGCGAAGCTTTGCGAGCTTTGTCCTGCTGCGGAAGAGGAACCAGCGAAGACCAGAAGCCATCGGTCGACTTCAAAGACCCTCTTCCCATCGACGACAACAAACAACAGGAGCCCAAGGACGACTGCAAAGAACTCCAAGAACCTAAACAAGGGCAGAACCTTCTGGGTGAAGCGCACATTCTTCAAGAAAGTGAAAAAAAATTGGGCACACACGAAAACTCGTCCGAAGAAACTTCTTTCTCAAGGGCACAGGCATCGGACCTGGAGGCCACTCAAGAATCTCCAGTTCGTGACAAAGCGACCCTTCAGGAATCTGCAGTTCCCGATGCCGTGATAAGCGAGATCGGCGAACTAAAAGAACCCGACATCGTCGCTTGTGAGATCGATGTTTCTTCTCCTTTGGCTCTTTCCTTCCAAAGCGAACAAAAGCACCAAACTTTGCGTCCAGAGGAAGATGAGACGAGAAACCTCAGCCACAAGGAGCGTCGATCTCGAAGATACAAAATGGCTTTGGCTGAAGTAACGAAAGAGTTCGAGGGGGTGCCGGTGACCAATTCTTTCCTCCAAAGACAGGCGAAGGAAAAAATGGCAGAATCCTGTCAAAGAAAGCCCCACAGGAAGGCAAATCAACGAGGACAGCCAATCCAGAAGCCTGATCTTAAAAGAAACAACCGGACCACTCGTAGTGGCCAAAACAATTACGAAACAATGCAATACCAACCACGTCACCAAGGCAATACTCATCGACAATACCAAGCCAACTGGTGCAATGGTACTCGCCCTAACTACCATACCAGACGAGGCCAGGTGTCAAAGAACACCAGACTAACGGTACACAATGTGGCAGCAAAACCGACAAACAAAAAACAAACAAACGCCTATTACTACAGTTACCCTAGTTACTATGCCCAAGGTATTCAGGAACACTACCAGAGTAACCATTGCTATTGGTGTCAAGATGGAAACCGATGCTTTCCAAATCACAATTCAAGGAATTACCCTCAAAATACCTACATCTCATGTTGGTACGCTCCAAAACAGCAATATCACAAATTCTTCAATCAGAACATGAATTACTATCATTACTAATTGTACCATCAATAAAATAGATGAAAATAGCATTAAATAAAGTGAAAGAATAAATCATAAACATAAATGCAACATAGAAGTAATAAGAATAAAGATATAGAGATAAAATTATAAAAATACTTCAACAATATTAAAATTATAGAAAGATTAATGACGAAAATAAAAGAAAAAGAAAAATAGAAAACAAATATTGAATAAAAATAGTTACAAAATACATAAAAACGTTAAAGAAAAACTTGGTAAAATAAAACTAGACATAATAAAAATAAAAATCAGATGAAAAAAAATCCCCTCAGCTGAATAAAATAGCCCAGTGACCCATGTAGGGAACTGGCCAGTAAACAATACAGATGCTTAAATATACTACAACATACCTCACATTTCTTTTGGTGTTATCATGATGGCTATTATTATTTATTACCTTATTACACACTATTATGACACCTGAGCATCATTCCAAGTTACCTATGGTTATCCTGATCATGACTGAATTACATGTATTAATGTGATCATCATTTATCATCATATTGAACCTTTATTATTGTCATCATTAACAAATTTTCAAGCTTAATATGTCACATTCTCAAAATCATTCTGGACAGCACCATGCAAGTCTTACTTTTGACTTATGGATCATTGTTTCCAGTACATTTGTGTGGATTGAAATGCTGGCTACTGCTATGGCCTTTGAAAGCCGGGGACCAGCCTGTACTTTCTTCCAGGACCCAAGAGCTAAGAAGGGCACCACAGTAGCCATACATCTATTGCCCCTCTAGACCACACTTTCTACAACCCCCAAGCCAACATACACTTTCATTTACACACAGAAACATCTCTATACTTATTACACCACAATTACTTCTTTTAATTAGTGTTGTAGGCCTACTGTAGTTGTATAGACTAGACATTATACCCTCAATTTTGAGAAAAAACTTGGCCTAGCTCATGGTCTTTTAAGATTTCTTGTATAATTAGGGAGATAGTGACAGAATATGCTGTCAGTCTGTCACTTTCTCGTTCTTAGCATTACCCAGGAGCACCACTCAGAAGTAAAATAGTAATGGGTTTTCCTTCAACCTGATTTTGAATCTCAGACAGCTTTTCTCACTCTTCTTTTGTAGGAGATAGAATGATGAGCTGCTGTAAGAATTTGAAAAGGGATTCATAGTAGGAAATCTAACCCTATTTCAGACATGGTTGTTGTTGTTTTTCCCTAGACTGCCTGGCCAAGCAATCCCACCTCACTGAGGATCACCACACCTGGAATGAGGATTTCCCACAAGTCTTTTATAGTGTATATTGTGTTATTGGCATGTGTGATTGTGTACAATGAACTCTTCCATAACATGTTGTATAGTGTGGAGTGAAGTGTTGCGATGCAGTCATTCAGCCTCTCCTGGTAGCTTACAAGGGCTGGATGGTGGCTGCACTGCAATCTGGCCAGGTGGTAGTTTTGAGCAAGGGAGGATTCAGAGGGATGAATATCAGGGGCTCTGGCATGCAGCAATGCACTGTCTTTATTTTTTGATGGAACAGAGTGATTATGGATGTACTTCTGGAGGATTGGGTTTGTGGAGGAAGAGGAGAATATTTAGTGTATAATTTTAATGTATCTTGACATGTGTGGGTGTTCTGCTATAGTGTAATGGGTATGCTGTTTGTGGAGGCTGCAGCAAGTGTCTGTGTGCCTCTCATGTCAGGTGATCTTCGAATTTCGGGACTTCTGTTTCATGGTGTAAATGGTCTGGGGTATTGTGTTAGTGCAGCAGCCTGTAATTGTCTTTGGAGCTTTGTTTTGTATGGTCTGTGGTGTGTCCTGGTGTGGCAGCATCTGCATCATGGACTACTCCCCAACCCCAAGAATTGGGGGGCCAAACAACCACAGCACAGCCCCTGCCACCAGCTCTTACGCAGGTGGCACCAATCCCTAGGAGCAGCTTTGGTTACCAATATCTCTCAGGCATGATTGTTGACATTACACTTCCAATACTTTTTAGTTGCCTATTAAGGCAGTGGGCAAGATGCAGGGATGATCTGTCATCCAGTAGGAGCAAAGGCTTAGGCACCTTAACTTACACTCTGGGAAGATGCAGTGCGGGGTGATCTAATAGAGGTATTCAAGTGGATCAAAGTCTTTAACAAGGGTGATGCAAACAAGGTCATCATATTAAAACAACAGGGCAGGACTCGCAGTAATGGATTTAAACTGGACAAATTTATATTTAAGAAGGAAATAGGTAATAATTGGTTTATCAATAGGGTGGTCGACGAATGGAATAGACTTAATAACCATGTAGTAAGTGCTTAAACTATCAGTTGTTTTAAAATGATTAGACAACTTTATGGATGGGGATGATAGGTGGTGATGGATACGGAACTGCCTAGTGTAGGCCTTATGGTTTCTTGCAGTCTTCTTCATTCTTATGTTATGTTCTTACGTTAAGTGGGAGGAAGGAGGTGGATGGGAGTGGAGTATGTGGTGTTGGAATGTGTGGGATTGGATTTTTTGCATATTTTCTAGCTACCTCCCTTGTAAGGGGGAAAAGTCTTTGGTATATCATGTATGTTCACAAGGGGCGAAATAGGAAGGAGAACAGAGTGGATGGGAGTGGAACATGTTGGGGATGGAAAGAATAGGAGTGGTTTTTATGCCTTTGTTTGTTGGCTACCTCCTTTGTAAGGGGGAAAAAAGCCTTTGGTGTATGTATGTATATTATATATGTATCAAGACAAAGGGACATGTGGTGGGCATTCTTAACGACCTCATACCGAGTATACAGTACTGTAAGTACTTCTGCACAGGCAATGACCCTTCATATTTCCAGTGAAAAAAACTGTTGCCACAGCTGGAGTAAAGATACAAGGTGCTGGAAGGTTTGCATCAGTGGCTATACACTAATTTTGATTACCTCAACAAAAACTGAAAGTCAAGTTTTAGAAAATATTCTTTATTGAACACTGTATACACAGCACATCTCAAAACCTCTCAATAAACCTTAGTGTGTGAGTGAAGAAGCCAGTATCCATTGGTTCATCATCACAATTGCAAGGATATCCACATTCATGAACAAACACTACTGCTCGGATAGAGAACAACTTTTGAAACCAGTTAACAAAACAATTAACAAGAAAACTGGTCAATTTTCACTCATCACACATACCACCTACACATACACACAGCTCAATCCGCACATGGCAAGTGCAGAAACAGGTACATTTAAAAATAAAAAAATTATTTTAAATGCAAAAAACAAGATCAATGGATTCCTTTCAATTGAACCTTGAAGACAAGTGTCGCACCTGGTGGAATATCTGGTAGGGCACCTCGTTTCCCATACCTGAAACAAAGAAATTTAACGGATCACTTATACATGTAATACATATACCAAGGTTTTTTTCCCCTTACTAGGGAGGTAGCCAAAAAGGAAAAGGCATAAGATCATTCCCACCCATTCCATCCCCGAAACACTTCACACCCCTCCACCCTCCCTCCCATCTTAGCTATCATTATAATTTATTTTTGTTTTATTTATTCATCATTATTATAATTTTTCCGCATCCGACCTAGTTATGGACTAAAAGGTTCCCTGTCGGCATGCTCTTCCTTTGTAATCCTTTGTAATATATATATATATATATATATATATATATATATATATATATATTACACATGTATGTGTTTGTGTATATATAATGAACATTCGTATATATGAAAAAATCCCACTGTCGAAGAAAATAAATGGACGAAGAATAGAATTAACTGTATATTTCGACTCCTTTCTGTGGTCCTCTTCAGCTGCTTAAGAGGACCACAGAGAGTGGTGGAAATATACAGTTCATTCTATTCTTCATCCGTTTACTTTCTCCGACATAGTCCCACTTTGATTCGTATATATAAACAGCAGGGTGGGCGGCAAAATGTGGAACCCACGTATCTCTTGACAAATCTGTAAAAATGATCAATTTTGTCCTTAAGTTTTCAGATTTAAACTTAACAAGTCCATACCAATAAAAAAAAGATCAAGCCAAATTTTCTTTTGACAAGCGAGCAAAAGACATTGTGTCAGTACCTATTTAGAGACAAAATCGTTCAAAATTGTGCAAGGGAAATACTGCAAGAAGTTCAGCTTCAAGAATTATCCACAAAAGATCCAAATTATTCGGTGGATGAACAAATTCAGGTCTCATGGAACAGCAAACAACCTCAACAAGAATGTCAGTCTTCGTAATGGTGCGGAGGTGACAGGGCGAACTCCAGAAAATGTCAATGCCGTAAAAGAATCACTTGGAGAAAAAAATAAAATAAATAAATAAATAAATCCACTCGCAGGGGCGACCAAAAACTAGGGATTTTCCGATCCACTTTGCAAAGAATTTGTTCTTTCATTACATAAGAATGAAGGAGACTGCAAGAGACCATAAGGCCTACACTAGGCAGTTCCGTGTTACCTCATTGCAGTGGTCAAGAAACATGCCTTGTGTACGCCAGTAAGCGGTAACGTGGCAGATTCTCCCCCACCCCCCTAAGCACTTGATAAAACACCTGAATGAGAATAATTGGAAATACTTTCAACATATTATTGAGGGAGAATCTTTAGAAATGTAGGATTAAGTATCAATTTTGCCCAATATTTTGAAAGAAACAAAAGAAAGTGCGAAGATATACTTCAATATGTATTCCAAATCATTGTGTTCGTGCTACAGAATACGTTTTACTCATTTTTGTTTGCCAATGCACTTCCTGTTGCAGGAATTAATTGAATTTATATAAAATAGAATAGGAAATATCAACAAAACATTACAGGACGGGTTTGCAGAATGTCTGCAAACCCGTCCTGTCATCAATCGAAAAATGACCGATTTCGTGAAATGGACCCTTCACACCTTGAGCTGGACAACGGAGACGTATGTGTACTTTGTGTTTAGGGCAAGGCTGACGGGCCATTGTAGAGACAGATATGTATGCATGCGTGTGTATTCTCGTGTGATTTTATGACTGTGTACGAGTTTGCTATGGAGAGGTGAGTGAACATAAGCGCTACTGTCACCACCATCACACACTCACATGCACACACGCGCACACACACGCACACACACACACACACACTTCAACGAATGGACGGCTTAGAAGACGTTCTGAAGAAAATTGAAGTCTGTGGATCCCAACGCAAAGAGAAGTGCCTAGTGTTTTTGCAGGGTGGGGGGGAAATTGCTCGTGGAGTAGTGGGAACGTAGGGAAAGAGGAAAAGGGGAGGGATTACTGAGGGAAATGGAAGGAAATGAGGAGGGAGTAGACTTTGCCCAGCCAGACAAGCGGAAGGTAAACAAAAGACTTAGCGAGGATCAAATGTCTAATAAAAATGTAAAGATTAGAAGTATAGAGAGGAGCAATACAGAAGAAAGTGACGAGAATATGTTCCAGGGATTTAAAGAGGGTGGGGGGGACACAACCCCCCCCCCGACTGATAAGACTAGAGGAGAGAGTTGATAAGGTGATCGAGGACTTGGAACGTAAGTTAGGTAATGTAGACTCCATTTTCCAGAGAATTGAAAGGTTGGAACAACTAGAGAAGGCTAACAGAAACTTAACTGAAGAAATAGAGGACCTAAAAAGACAGTTAGGAAATGTAAAGGAGGAGAATGAGAAATTGAAGAAGAATAGTAATGAAAATAGAGAGAAAATAGCTACAGAAGTTAAAAATTGGAGAATAACTCAAGAAGGGAATAAGGTTTCATTCACTGACATAGTCAAACAGCAATTGAAAGAACATAATGAAGACTCAGTTATTAAAGTGATGAGACAGAAGGAGAATATAGTAAGAGAATTAGCTGACAAAAAGAAATGTATAATTATATTAGGAATGGAAGAGAAACATAACCCAGATAGAACCGCAAGAATCAAGGAGGAAAATGAAAGAGTAAGCAGTTTATTAAAATTAGTCCAGGAAGATGAACCAGAAATTATAAAGGAAATTGAGGAAAAATTCAGACTAGGAAAATATAGTACAGATAAGACCAGACCAATTAAGATTAAATTCAGGTCACAAACAACGGCAGAGAAAATTCTATCCAAGACAGGGAAACTAGCAACAAATGATCAATATAAAAAGGTATGGATAAAAAGAGAAATGAATAAGGAGGAAAGAGAGGCAGAAAAGAAGAAAAGAATTGAAGCTAAGGCAAAAAACGAGGAAAGAACGGAGTCAGAGAAAGAGAGATTCTATTGGAGAGTAGTGAACATGAAAATAAAGCAGTTCGACATACTAAAGAAAAACATAAGGGAAACAGAGAACACAATGGAAGTGGCAGAAAACTAAGAGTGACTTACACAAATATAGATGGATTGATAACAGGATTGAATGAACTGAATGATTATTTGAAAGAAAAAGAACCGGACATAATGGGAATTGTAGAAACAAAATTAAAAGGCCCACTACCACCCAACAGTGTAGGACATGATACATACAATTATTGGATTAGAAACAGAGAGAAAAAACAAGGGGGTGGAGTTATGTTCCTGACTAAGAAGGATATAAACGTGAAAGGTGTCATATATGGAAAGAATACAGTAGAGATGATTATGATAGAAGTGGAAGACCGAGATAAGAAGAGCAGAAAATTTGTGATCAATTATGTGCCTCCGAAAACAGCCTCATGGGAGGAGAGTGAACATAAAAGTATGTTAGAGGACACAAAGATAGCATTAACTAAAATAATGGAAGACGGAGGAAGAATAGTTATGATGGGCGACTTTAATTGCAAAGAAATCTGCTGGGAAGAAATGACAGTAAAGAGTGGTGATGACTCATGGGGAAATGCTCTACTTGAGATGATTACTGACCATTCAATGACACAATGGATACAAGAGAACACTAGGTATAGAAATGAAGAAGAACCATCGAAGCTAGACTTAATAATTACATCTGAACCTAGAATAGTGGACAAGATTGAATATAAAACACCAATAGGTAAAAGTGACCACATATTGATTGAACTGGAACTTAATGAAGAAAAATATAGGAAAAGAAATGAACAATATAGAAAAGGAAGAATGATGTATGAAAAAACAAACTTTGATAAAATAAGAGAATTCTTCCAACAAGAAAACTGGGAAGAAATATACAAAGAAGAAACATCAGTGGAAGAGAAATGGAATATTTTGACAAAAATTTACAAAAAAGGAGTGGAAAAGTATGTCCCAAGACAAAAACAAGAAAAAGAATATGTAAAATGCTGGTACAACAAAAGTTGTAGGGAGTTAAAAGACAAAAGAGACAAAGCCTGGACCAGATGGAAAAAAGACAGAAGACCTGAAAAATGGAAAATATATACTGGTTATAGAAATGAATATGTACAAAAGTGCAGAGAGGAAAAAAGAAAATATGAAAAAGATGTTATAGAAAAGTGTAAAGATCAACCAAAACTATTCTACAGATTTGTAAACAATAAACTGAAAAACAAACAAGACTTGGAGAAATTAAGACAAGGAGGAGTTGAATACACTGAGGAAATGGAAATGGCAGAAATTATGAACAAACATTTTAAATCAGTGTTTACAAGGGAAAATATACAACCTGAAGAGATTGAGTGGAAGGAAAAAGTCCCCCCTATGGAAGAAATAGAAGTAACAAAGAATGAAATATTGACACACTTGGGTAATTTTGATGTCAGAAAATCGCATGGGCCAGATGAAATAGCAAACTGGATTCTGAAAGAATGCAGGAATGAACTGGCAGACAAAATACATAGCATAATAAGCAGTTCCTTAAAAGAAGGAAAAGTTCCAGAAGATTGGAAAAAAGC